>NW_025892538.1:53610-222148 GCF_002878395.1 Capsicum annuum
TCTTCTTCTTCTTCCTCTTCTTCTTCTTCTTCTTCTTCTTCTTCTTCTTCTTCTTCTTCTTCTTCTTCTTCTTCTTCCTCTTCTTCTTCTTCCTCTTCTTCTTCTTCCTCTTCTTCTTCCTCTTGTTCTTCTTCCTCTTCTTCTTCTTCCTCTTCTTCTTCTTCTTCTTCCTCTTGTTCTTCTTCCTCTTCTTCTTCCTCTTCTTCTTCTTCTTCTTCTTTCTTACAAACAAAAAACTTACAAAATTCATCAATGGCGTCCAAGACTAATTTATCATCTTCCCCATCTCCAAGTACAAAATCGATTGGTTCCGAATTCAAGATCCTCGAAAATTTAAAAATGGGTATTGTTCATTATTTCCAATTTCAAGATCATCGAAAATTTTAAAATTGACATTTTCCATTATTTCCGACATCAAGGTCATCATAAATTTTAAAATGAGTATTGTCCATTATTTTTGACTTTAAGGTCGTAAAAAAATTTAAAATTCTCTATTGTTTCTGACTTTAAGGTTATCGAAAATTTTAAATTTAGTATTGTTCATTATTTTTGGCTTCAAGATCATCAAAAATTTTGAAATTGGTATTGTTCGTTGTTTCCAAATTTAAGATCGTCAAAAATTTAAAAATTGATGTTGTTCATTATTTTTCACTTCAAGGTTGTTGAAAATTTTAAATTCGATGTTGCTTATTATTTCCGACTTCAAGATTATTGAAAATTTCAAATTCGATATGAGGTTTTGGCGGACATCACTCGGCCCAAGGCCATGGCCATGGCCGGGATTAGCGAGAAAAGTAAAATATATAAAGTAAAATAATTAATTTTTTAGATAAAAACATAATATCTAAAGTAAAATAATTAATTTTTTAGATTAAAAAAGATAATATGACATGGAATTACGTGGCATGACATGTGGTAGCACATGCAGGCCACTACTTGAACTAAAATCTGGGTATGAGCTTTTAGACGGGTAAATATTTAATTTTAAAATAGTTTAGGGGTCATCGGACCCCCGCAAAGTATAGGTGTGTAGTTGGGATTTGGGGTAAAGGTTGGGGGCTTTTGGCCATTTTCTCTTAGGAAAATAATATACAGTGTCATATACCTTCCAAATTTAATACCAAAATTCCAATAAATTTCTATCCACTTTTTCTCAACAATGTAAAAATTCATCAAATACATTTTTCTATTGTTATTATTATTAGAAAGAAGACTTTCATGAACTATTTCATCTCATCAAAAGAAGAAGAACTAAGGGACATCAACTCTGCCCCAGTAATAGATCTACAAAACCCGTGGTAGATCAAAAAGGTCATCACGAATTTTGAGCATTCTGTCAAGATTTTAGAGCTGCTGTTTGCAGATATTTACTAGCATGCTTTTGACTACCGGATGAATGGAATGGTCAAACATGTAATGAAAACGAACACACAAAATGTTGAGTTATGGGATGTTGTTGAAAAACATTCCTAAAAATTGTGTAAGGACTTTTATTAAGTGTTATTACGAGTCTGGAGTTTTTGTCACACCCATCCCATTCTTGGGCTGCCTAAAGAGCTAAGGCAAAGTATATGGAAGCATCAATTCGGTCCTCTCTTCTTTTTCCGCAGGTTTAGTAAAACAGGAACTCCTGTCTCAAAGTAACTTTCTTATTGACTGCATAATTCTAAAGCTCTGTGATAATGTATCTCTTACTCGGGTTATAGTTGTTAATCTCTATTAAAGCTATTATGAAAGCATTATAAACTTCCTTAACATAATTTTATTTAAGTATTTTAGCTTTTCATCTTCATCATCTATCATGTTCTTAGGTTTTCAATTAACCATAACAACTTTAATGGAATGTCATCCAAGTTTTTAAAGAAATTCCTCCCTCCATGATAATAACTTTGTACCTCTTTCTTATACTCCCCACTCAGTATAGTTCCTCCGTATTACTTCATGGAATCATATATTTTCGATCTCTCCCATTCTCTTAACACCAATTATAACAACTCTTGGTAGCTCCTTTAAGCCATTAACCAACTCTTTTGGAGAATTTTGCTACTCATCATTACTATTTCTTTTTTTCATTATCAGAGTTTATTTAATGCTTCCAAACTATCATATTATACTTCTTTCTCACTTAAACTTTTGAGGAATGTGTCCACCTTTTCGAAACTTCTTGATCACCTTTATCTTCAATATGTTTAATTAAAATTCAAGGAATATGCATTTGTTTGTGAAGATTACACCAATGCTCAATTCATGAATTGTAACCAAATCCTTATAAACAAGTGCATAGTCCTTGAGCATGATGAAGTATATTAAAGATCAAAAAGATGCAGGTGGTTAAGAAGTTTTGAAAAAGGTAGATACACTTATTAAATGTTTAATAGAGAAGGAAGAAGAATATAAAGGTTAAGACACGTTCAATCAAACCTTTATAGTAAAAGAGTGGTACAATAATATGAGCTGTAAGATCTGTGAAAGAAGTTAGTTATTGGCTTGAAGGAGATACCTAGAGTTGGTCCAATTGGTGTTAAGAAGATAAGGGAGCTCGATAATAGGCCATTCCATAAAGCAATAAAGTGTACCTATAATGAGTGGGAGACAGATAAAAGACAAACAAAGTAATACTCGTTGTGGGAGAAATTCCTTAGAAACCTTGATGACATCCCATAAAAGTCATTTTGTTAAAAGGAAACCTGAGAAAGTGATAGATGATGAAGTTGAAAATAAAAAGACTTGAAGAAAAGTTTTGTTACAAAAGTTTATAAAGCCATCACAACAACTTTTATAGAGATTAACCATTATAACCCGAGTAGAAGATACATCATGTCAGATATCTAGAATTATGTGATCTATAAGAAAGCTACTCGAGAAGAAAGAGTTACTATATTACTAAACCTATGAAAAAAGGACCAAATTGATGCTTCCATGTTGTTTGCCTTATCTTTTTTGGCGGACCCAAGAATGCGGTGTGTGTGATAATAACTCCAAACTCAAAATAACACTGAACAAAAGTGCTACCATAATTTTCATGAATGCTCTGTTCAGAAACATCCCTTATCTGAACATGTTATGTGTTTCCTTTCTCTAAATGTTTGACCATTCCCTTAATCCAGTTGTCCAAAATATGCTTGGAAATATTTGTGGATGGCAATACCAATCTCTTGATAGTTGTTACTTATGTTGATAAAATAACCGTAGTTTTAAATTTCACCTTTTTATGTAATTTGACTATTTTCCCTTTTTCATAGTTGCTATATGCTTTTTTTGAGTTGTGGGGTAGGTTGACACAGTCCTCGATGTGTTCGGGAGTGATTTGAGTGAGTTTGTGACTTTAGAGGATTTTAACTACTAGTTTGACTTTAGTCAACATTTAATATTTTGAGCATCAGAAGGTAATTTACACAATTATGCTAGATTCTAAATATCAATTTTGGGTTATTTGCATGGTTAGTTTGGGCTTGGAGCCTTTGTTTTGTATTTTGAACTTTTAATGAAAACTAGCTAAAATAAGCTTAAAGGTCCAGGGGACTAAATTGTTGTAAATAGCTTCCTTTTGTAAATAAGATGGTTTCATCGAGTTGGAAATGTCAAAAATATCCTATAAGCATATTTTGTTTTATTTTGTGGGGTCCCAAATGAAAAGGTTGAATCGAGACTATTTTTCCAAATCTCTAACTAATGGTTTGTAATTTTTATTGCATCATCAGGGGCATCATCACGATTGTATGGCCATATGTCATGATTACAGTCCATGATTGAGCTACTCATCATAATCGTGAGGTAGGGTACCATGATTGCAAAAAGATATACGATCGTGTAATACCTCAAAATTTTCAAGCTCTAAACCTCTTAAAAGATAAGCCAAAAAGTTAGATTTTCAATGCTTCAACTCTTGCCTTAATCCGATGTCTTGGAACATAGTTATGGAAAGAGAATAGAGGCGCCGATGCAGGGCGTATAGAGTAAGATAAATTTGCTATTGCTTTCTTAGACAAATTTTTCCTACTCGAGTTGAGGAAGGTCAAAGTACATGAGTTCATTAATTTAAAGTAGGGTAACATGAGTGTGAAGGAATCTTCACCCAAGTTCCCCTAGTTAGCAAGGTATGCTTCAACTATGGTGGTTGATTATAGGTCCCAAATGAGTAAGTTCATGTCTGGAGTCTCTGAGGATGTGGTCAAGGAGTGCAGGACCTCAATGTTAATTAAGGAGATGGACTATTCCATATAGATGGTTCATGTTCAGCATATTGGAGGAGAAGGAATAGGAGAATAAAAGGGCGAGAACATGTAGATTCAACTTCTCTTAGCAAAGGTCGAATGGTGGGAATCATTTTTATTTCCATCGGAAACCTTCAATCCCAGCCCCATATTTTACTAGTGATCCAGTACCTAAGTTTAGATAGGACAATTGAGATAGAGCACCGAGATCTAAGTCTCACGATAGTGTGAATAGTGGTTGAACTAACTTCATCCGTAGAAGGTGTAGTAAGAACCACAAGGGTGAGTGCATGGTTTGTAGTGATATTTGTTTTGGATATTGCAAGTTAGGCCACAGAATCAGAGATTGCTCAATGGTTGCACTGAAGGGGAAAGATTTTTATCTACAGAGTCAGGCTAGTTCTTCAGCAGGACCAGTAGGTCGCCCGAATAAGCAGGGTGCCACTTTTAGTGAAACAAGTGGCCAGTGTTAGATACAAATTTATTTCCTTCAGACTTGACAGGATCAAGAGAATTCTCCTGATATTGTTACAGGTACATTGCAAGTCTAACATCTTCATGTTAATACATTATTAGATCATAGAGCTACACTATCCTTCATGACTCCCTGTATAGCAGTAGACTTTGATGGCGGCCTAGAAATTCTTGAAGAACCCTTCTCAATGTCTACTCCAGTCAGTAGTTTAAATATAGCTAGACGAGTATACGTAAATTTCCCGATCAAAGTATCTTAGAATGTTACTTTAGTTGATCTCGTAGAGTTAGAGATGACCGATTTTTATGTCATTGTAGGGATGGATTGGCTCCACTCTTGCTATGAATTAGTTGGCTATAGAAATAGAATAGTTCAATTTCAATTTCCTAATGAGCAAATCCTAGAATGAAAGGGTAGTACCTAGTCCCTATAGGTCTGTTTGTATCTTTCCTTTAGGCGAGGAAAATGATTTCTAAGGGGTCTATCTATTATTTTATTTAAGTAAAGGAATCAAGTTCTGAAATCCCGTATCTTGAGTCAGTTCCAATAGTAACTGAATTACCAGAATATTCCTGAAGCTCTCCTCAAAGTTCCTTTTAAGAGGGAAATCGACTTCAAAATAGATCTCTTTCTAAACACCCAGCCTATTTCAATTCCACCTTACAAAATGGCTCTATCCAAGCTTAATGAATTGAAGAAATAGTTGAAATATCTCTTAGATAAGGGTTTCATCAGGCCTAGTGTTTCCCCATAGGGTGCTCTAGTTCTCTTCATGCACAAGAAAGATGATTCTCTCAAAATGTGCACCGACTACCATCAGTTGAAAAAAGTCACAATCAATAATAAGTATCCTCTCCCAAGGATTGATGACTTGTTTGACCAATTTTAGGGAGAAAATTATTTCTCTAAGATAGACCTCAGATCCAGCTTTCATCATCTTAGAGCCAGAGAATGTGACATTTCAAAGACATCCTTCAGAACTCGGTATGATCACTTCAAATTTGTAGTTATGTCTTTTGGATTAATGAATGTTCCTGTATCTTTTATGGAATTTATTAATAGAGTGTTCAAGAAGTATCGATACATGTTCTTCATAGTCTTAATAAATGACATTCTCGTTTATACTCATAGTGAAGGTGAGAATGCCGAGCATTTGAAAATTGTTTTGCAGACTCTTAAGAATCATTAGCTATTTTCCAAGTACAGTAAATGTGAATTATGGTTGAGATCAGTAGCTTCTCTTAGTCACATCATTTTTGGAAATGGTATTCGAGTTGATCCCTAAAAGACCAAAGCAGTGAGGAACTAGCCTAGATCTATCTCTCCATCAGACATTTGGAGTTTTCTAGGTTTGGCTAGTTACTACAGACAATTTGTGGAATGATTCTCCTCCATGTTCTCTCCCATGTCCATAATGATATAAAAGAAAGCCAAGTTTCAGTGGTTAAATTCTTAAGAGAAGAGTTTTTAGGAGTTGAGTCCTTGACTCTACATGATGGTTCAGATTGGTTTGGAGTTTATTATGATGCCTCCAGAGTTGGTCTTAGTTGTGTGTTGATACAACAAGGTAAGGTCATAGCCTATGCTCTGGACGGCTTAAATCCCATGGGAAGAATTACCCAACTCATAATCTCGGGTTGGTAGTAGTTGTATTTTCCTTGAAGATTTGGAGGCATTATTTATATGTGGTTCATGTGGATGTGTTTACTGATCACAAGAGCTTACAATATGTATTCACATAGAAACACCTAAATTTTCGTCATAGAATATGGCTTGAATTATTGAAAAACTATGATGTGAGTTTGTTGTATCACTCGGGTAAGGCCAATGTGGTGGCTGATGACCTTTGCATATTGTTTATAAAGAGCATTGCTCATGTTGAGAAGGGTAAGAAAGATTTAGTTTGTGAGGTTCATCGGCTTGCCAGATTGAAAGTTTGGTTGTTTCATTTAACCAAAGGTAGTGTTTGGGTTAAGAATGGTTCACAATCTTTATTGGTTGCTGAAATAAAGGAAAAGAAAGATAGATATCCCATTTTGATTAAGTTAAAGGAGGTAATTCAGGATCAGAAGGTTGAGGCTATTTTGATTAAGTTAAAGGAGGTAGTTGAGGATCAGAAAGTTAAGGTTTTCTCCCAAGGGAGAAATGGTGTTCTTCTCTATGAAGGCAAGCTGTGTGTTCCAAATATGGATGATTTGGGATTGTAAATACTAGCTGAGGCTCATAGTTCCTGATATTCGATTCACCCACGAGCCACTAAGATATATCGCATTTTATGGGAACTTTTTTGGTTAAATGGTATAAAGAAGGATATTGCCAAATTTGTGGCAAAGTGTTATAATTGTCAGTAGGTTAAGGTTGAAAATTAGAGACCCAGTGGTACGTTAAGGTTGAAAATTAGAGACCCAGTGGTACACTTCAAGAGTTTAGAATCCCCACTTAGAAGTGGGAAGTGGCGAATATCAACTTTGTTACAAGATTGCCCCTTACGCGTTGCCAACATGATCATCAAGTCACCCCATTTTTTGCTAGTCCATACTTCCTATTTAACTGAGGACTATGACAAACTCTATATCAGAGAGTGGGTGAAACTACATGGGATTCCTTTGACCATCATTTCAAAAAGAGGTACCCAATTTTCCTCTTATTTTTTAAGGCTTTTAGAAGGGTCTTGGTACTCAAGTTTTTGTCAGTACAACTTTTCACCTGTAGACAGATGGTTAGGAAGAGAAGAGCATTCAGACCTTAGAGGATATGTTGATGGCTTGTGTTATCTATTTCAAGGGTAGTTGGGATGATAACTTACCATTAATTGGGTTTCCAAACTAGTATTTAGATGGCACCATTGGAGGCTCTATTTGATAGGAGGTATAGATATCTTATTGGTTGATTGAAGGTAGGTTAGGTTACCTTGATAGGGTCAGATTCAGTAGATGAGTTGATGGATAAAGTTCAGCTTATCAAAGAAAGATTGAAAACAGCCCAGAGCCGTTAGAAATCCTATATAGATGTGTGGAGGAGGGAGCTTGAATTTGATATTAGTGATTTTGTGTACCTAAAAATTTTGCCTATGAAAGGGTTAAAGTGATTTGGTAAGAAAGGAAGGATCAGTCCCCACAATGTTGGCCCCTATAGGATTTTGAACCATTTTGGGAAGGTAGCCTACGAGTTATAGTTTCCTGCAGAGTTAGCATCAGTGCATCCAATATTCCATGTCCCTTTGCTACAGAAATGCATTGGAGATCCAGCTTATGTCGTTCTTTTGGAAAGTGTGGGCATGGAAGATAGTCTCTCCTACGAAGAGATCCTAGTTTTGATTCTTGACCATCAAATTTATAGGTCAAGAAATAAAGAAGTTTCCTTAGTTTAGGTTCTATGGAGAAATCAGTTCGTTGAGGGAGCTACTTGGGAAGCGGAAGCCAATATGCGAGCCAAACATCCTTATCTCTTCTCTACAAATTCAAATTCAGCTTGAGGTAATGGTTCTTTGGATTAATTCCTTCATTTTCTATCTCAGCTATCTAACCATCCTCATGTTATAACATGTATTCACAAGTTCATTTTAGTCCATTCATCGTATTTCAAATTTTAGATATTTAGTCATGATTCAATTTCTAAATATTTCGTGCATAATTTTAGGCTTCTTAGTGTACCAGCTCAGTTAGTTTCATTTGAGGAAGAATGATCCCAAGGGGGATATATTGTAATACCCCAAAATTTTCAAGCTCTAAACCTCTTAAAAGATAGGCCATGGAGTTAGCTTTCCAATGCTTCAAGTCTCTCTTTAATTCGATCTCATGACAAAGAGTTGTGGACCCTTAAGGACTTGATACACTGCTATGACTATGACTCAGGAAAAGAGTCATCACCACTGGTGACGATCGTAGTCACAACAGTAAGTAATCAAGAATGCCTTTCAGTGGTTACATATCCAGAACACGACTCATTGTCAGACCTTATTGTTGTTCTGTAGACCGTTAGCCTGACCAATAAAGGATGAGAGAATCAAGCCTTAGACTATGACTTCACCCAATGACTTATAGTCAGTCACAATGAGTCATTAGGTGGAAAGTCATAGTCATAATAAAATGTATCCATAATCCTAATATCCCAGGTTATGAATAAGACCATGACTTATAACCAGTCGTAATGAGTCATAAGGTAAGTCGTAACGACTAGGAACGTGTTTTCCTACATATTTTTTTGGAACATTTATGTCTTTTCCCACTTCCTTAAAAGTTAGACCAACGTCATTTTGGCTTCACAAGGGGTGGTATAAAAGACCCTAAAGAAACAAATCATAACATAATTATGAATTTCACCCCAGAGGAATCAAAGAGGCGATTCCTTTCTCTCTCAAGAGCAAACTATGATTCCTCAAGCAAGTCCAACTCTCAAGAAGATTTCTTCAAGGCTTCTACCTTATGTATGAAGGATATTCATCAATGGGATCCTTTCACACATTGAGTCCTAAATCTCTCCAAATTCCTTCAAGTTTAGTTCTTTTTTTTTTTATCTAGGGTTCTATGAGAAGTATGAATTTCATAATTTATTCAGTTAAACTCTGAAGTTGCTCTATGAAAATATATTCCTTCATGATAATTGTATTTTCATATGTTTGATAATGAAAATGTCTACATCATGCTTAATTATTGATATATTGGGTGTAAATCATGATTTTTCTCATACCATGGATTGTTCAATATTTGTCAAGATCAGTCTGCATTAGATAGTTCTAGTGGGTTATGAATACCTGATCCTAGGTATTCATATACATCACAGATGTTAGGTTACAAGTAATTCCAATCATACTTGTATCATTAATTCAAAATACTATCATGTTGAGCATATGTCAGTATCAGTCATTTTAAGCCTTTTATTAGTATCTTTGTAAATTCAGTTCAGAGTTGGACTTAGCACCGAGCAAACCTAGGGATGAAGGCTCACCCTCCAGTAGAGGACTGAGACCTTTAGTAGAAGTTCCTAAGTTCTTAAACTATGTAGCCAATGTAGGTTTTGGGAGGTAACTCTCTAGTTGAGGACTGGAACTCTCTTAGGGGTCCCCCACCAGTTGAGAACTAAAACTCTATTCCTTCAGGACATCATGTTAGCGGATCCACAAAACCACTGTTAGTACCTGTGGAAAGATACTAACACCCTTCCAACTAGGGTTATAGGTTGGACCTCGATTAGGTCAGATTGGGGCATGTTAGATATATGATAGCTTCCACAGTCTCAGTTCAGTAGTAAAATATATCTGTTCAGGTTTGTATGAGCAAGTAACCATGTATCAGTTATTCAGATTATTTCAGTACATATTTATACTTGTTCTTGCATTCGATATTCATGTTCATACATTTAAGTTCAGTATATACTCATATCAGGTAGTCTTTATCTCACATACAAGTACATTTAAAGTACTGACCATATACTCTCCTTTGCGCTATATTGTCTTATAATATAGGCTCATCGGATGCTCAGTTCCTCAATCGTAATTAGGTAGTTTGTGTTCCACTCAACAACAGTTGTGGTGAGTCCTTAACTTCAAAGATTAGTTATTCGTAGTTATTTTTAGTACTTGTCATTACAGTCAGTATGAGTTAGTTGGGGGTTTGTTCCATCAACTCCTTATGTTAGAGGCTTTCTGATAATCAGACTTGATTTCAGTTTTATCAAATGTTTAGATATATTGAGTATTGTCCCCGTATTATATCTTATTAGTATTCCCAATTTAGCTTCCACATATTATATTAAGTTCTTATCTTCAGTGCTCATAGCAGGCACCAGACCATGGGTTTGCTTGGGGTCACTTGTAACTCTAAGCACCGTGTTATGACTAGGGACAGTCTTGGGTCATGACAAACTTGGTATCAGAGCCAGGTTCTAAGTGTCCTAGGTGTCAGAAATCTGTGTTAATTGACTCTTTTTCATGAGTGTGAAGCACACCACACTTATGGGCAAGAGGCTAAGAGACGTTTTAGGAAAGTTTCCCTTCTTTCACTATTTATTTTGTGTAATAGAGTGTGAAATCTATTAAATTTTCCTCTTCTAACTCATCCTTTATCCATTTATAGAAAATTCCTCCTATAAGGAATAACAAAATAAGGAACGAGGACCTACCCACACCGCCCTTTATTCCTAAAAACCCTCAGAACGAGCAGGTCTCCTATGCCGAATTTAAGGCTGCTTTAACAATTTTGGCCCAGTCTATGGCTACCCAGAATAAACAGTAAGTTATTGCTCCATGTAATCCAGTAGTGAACACAACAACAACCAGAATCTGAGATTTCACTCGAATGAACCCTCCAACCTTATTTGGATCCAAGTCTGAAGAAGATCCACAAGAGTTTCTTAATTGTGTGCAGAAAGTGACTGATGTCATGGGTGTCACTTTCTATGAGAGTATTGACTTATATTCTTACCTACTACAAGGGGTGGATTTTTTAGAGTAAGATGAGTTTGCTATAACTTTCTTAGACAAATTCTTCCCACTCGAGTTGATGGAGGTCGAAGTACAAGAGTTCATTAATTTGAAAAAGGGTAGCATGAGTGTAAAGGAGTATTCACTCAAGTTAACCCACTTAACAAGGTATTCTTCGACTGTGGTGGCTGATTTCAAGTCCCGAATAAGTAAGTTCGTGTTTGGAGTTTCTGAGGATATGGTCGAAGAGTGCCGGACCACAATATTGATTAAGGAGATGGACCTTTCTAGATTAACTGTTCATGTTTAGTAGATTAAGGATGAGAAACTTAAGAAGAAGAAAAGGGATGGTAAAATTGCCAGAATTAGTAGCTTCAACATCTCTTAGCAAAGGTCGGATGGTGGGAATCGTTCTCAGTTGCATCAGAAATCTTCAACCCCAGTCCCATCTTCTACGAATACTCCAGTACCTAAGTTCATATAGGACAATCGAGATAGAGCACCAGGCTAATTCCCAGGGAAGCATGAATAGTGGTCAAACTAATCCTATCTGCAAGAGGTATGGTAAGAACCACAATGGTGAGTACATGTCTAGTAGTGATGTTTTTCTTTAATATGTCAAGTCAAGCCACAAAATCATGGATTTCTAAGTAGTTTCTCCGAAGGGTAAAAATTTTCATCAGCCGGGTCAGGCTAGTACTTTTGCAACACCAACAGGTCTCCCAAATTAGTAGGGTGCCACTTTTAGTTCAACTAGTGGCCAGTGTCAGAATCAACTTTATGCCCTTCAGACTCGACAGGATTGGGAGGATTTTCCTGATGTGGTTACGGGTACATTGCAAGTATTCTACCTTCATGTTAATGCATTATTAAATCTCAGAGCCACACCGTCCTTCTAACTCCCTATATTGAAATAGACTTTGATGTCAGCCCAAAAATTCTTATAGAATCCTTCTTAGTGTCTACTCCAGTCAGTAGTTCTATTATATCCAGATGGGTATACATAAATTTCTTGATCACAGTATCTCAGAAAGTTACTTTAGTTGATCTTATAAAGTTAGAGATGTCCAACTTTAATGTCACTTTGGGCATGGATTGGATCCACTCTTGCTATACCTTAATTGACTATTGAAATAGAAGAGTTCAGTTTTAACTCTCTAATGAGCTAGTCCTAGAATGGAAGGGTATTACCTCAGTCCCTATAGGTTGGTTGGTCTCTTTCCTTAAGGCAAGAAAAATATTTTTTAAGAGGTGTATCTATCATCTCGTTTGAGTCAAGGACTCAAGTTCTGAAATCTCGTGCCTTGAGTCAGTTCCAATAGTATATGAATTCCCAGAAGTATTTCTTGAAGATCTTTTTAGAGTTCCTCTTGGGATTGAAATTAACTTCAGAATAGATCTCCTTCCTGACACCCAGCCTATTTTAATTCCACCTTACAAAATGGATCCAGTCGAGCTTAAAGAATTGAATTAGCATTTTTAATATATCTTATATAAGGGTTTTATCAGGATTAGTGTTTTCTCGTGGAGTGCTTCAGTTCTCTTCATGCACAAGAAAAACAGTTCTCTCAGAATGTGCATCGACTATCGTCAGTTGAAAAAGTCATAGTTAAGAATAAGTATCCTCTCCCCAATATTGATGACTTGTTTGACCAAATTTAGGAAGTGAATTATTTCTCTAAGATAGTCCTCAGATCCGACAATCATCAGCTTAGAGTTAGAGAATATGACATTTCAAAGACAACCTTTAAAACTCGATATGGTCACTTCAAATTTGTAGTTATATATTTTGGACTAACGAATCTTCCTATATATTTTATGGAATTGATGAATAGGGTTTTCAAGCAGTATCTGGACATGTTCATCATAGTCTTTATAGATGACATTCTTGTCTATTCTCGTAGTGAAGGTGAGCCTGCCGACCATTTGAGAATTATTTAGGAGACCTTTAAGAATCGTCAGCTATTTTCCAAGTTCAGTAAATGTGAATTCTGGTTGAGATCGGTGGCTTTCCTTGGTCATATTATTTCTGGTGATGGTATTCAAGTTGAGCCCTAAAAGACCAAAGCAGTGAGGATTTAGGCAAGATCCATATCTCTATCAGACAATAAGAGTTTTTTGGGTTTGGCCAATTACTATAGATGGTTTGCGGAAGGATTCTCCTTTATTTCCTCTCCCATGTACAGACTGACTCAGAAGAAAGTTAAGTTTTAGTGATCAGATTCTTGAGAGAAAAGGATTTCAGGAGTTGAAGAATAAACTCAGTTCCACTCTTATATTGACTCTACCTAAGGGTTGAAATGGGTTTGTAGTTTATTGTGATGCTTTCAGAGTTAGTCTTGGTTGTGTGTTGATGCAGCAAGGTAAGGTCATAACCTGTGCCTCTAGATAGCCTAAACCTCATGAGAAGAATTACCTGACTCATGATTTCAAGTTGGCAGCGGTTGTCTTTGTCTTAAAGATTTGGAGATATTATTTATATGGGGTTTACGAGGATGTGTTTACTGATCACAAGATCTTACAGTGTGTATCGATGCAGAAGACCTAAATCTTTGGCTTAGAAGAAGGCTTGAATTATTGAAAGTCTATGATATGAGTGTGTTGTATCACCCAGGTAATGCCAATATGGTGGATGACACCCTTAGAAGATTGTTTATAGGGAGCGTTTCTCGTATTGAGAAGGGTAAGATGGATTAGTTTGAGAGGTTCATCAGTAAGCTAGATTGGGAGTTTGGTTGGTTTATTTGGCTAAAGGTAGTGTTTGGGTTTAGAATGGTTTAGAATCTTCATTTGTTGACAAAGTAAAGGAATAGCAAGATAGATATCCCATTTTCTTTAAGTTAAAGGAGATAGTTCGAGATCATAAGGTTGAGGTTTTCTCCCAAAGGGGAGATGGTGTTCTTTACTGTTAGGGTAGGTTATGGTCCCAAATATGGATGATTTAAGATAGCAGATGCTAGGCGGAGCTCATGGTTCCTGATATTTGATTCACGCAGAAGCTACTAAGATGTACCACGATTTGCAGGAAGTCTTTTGGTGGAATGATATGAAGAAGGATATTGCCAAATTTGTGGTTTTCTAATTGTCAGTAGGTTAAGGTTGATAATTAGAGACCCAGTGGTATGCTTCAAGAGTTCAGCATCCCCACTTTGAAGTGGGAAGTGGTGAATATAGACTTTTTTACAGGATTTCCCCACACGCGTCGCCAACATAATTCTATATGGGTTATTGTAAACTGAATGACCAAGTCAGCCCATTTCTTACCAGTCTATTCTTCCTATGTAGCTGAAGATTATGCAACACTCTTTATCTGAGTGTTGGTGTAATTACATGGTGTTCCTTTGACCATCATTTCAAATAGAGGTACTCAGTTTACCTCTCTTTTTTGGAAGGCATTTCAAATGGGTCTTCGTACTCAAGTTCATCTCAGTACAACTTTTCACTTGCAGACAAATGGTCAGGCAATGAGAACCATTCATACCTTAGAGGACATGTTGAGGGCTTGTGTTATTAATTTCTAGGGTAGTTGGGATCAACACTTACCATTGATAGGGTTTGCAAACAATAATAGCTATCACTCCTGTATTCTGATGGCCCTATTTGAGGCTCTGTATGGTAGGAGGTTTAGATATCCTATTGGATAGTTTGAGGTAGGTGAGGCTGCCTTAATAGGGCCAGGTTTAGTATATGAGGTGATATAGAAATCTCATCTTATCATTGAAAGATTGAAAAATAGCCCAGAGCTGTCAGAAATCCTTTGCAGATGTACGGAGGAGGGAGCTTGAATTTGATGTTAGTGATTTTATGTATTTGAAAATTTCACCCATGAAAGGGGTGAAGAGATTTGGTAAGAAAGGAAAGCTTAGTCCCTGATATGCTGGCCCTTCTAGTATTTTATGACATTTTGGGATGGTATCCTATGAGTTAGAGTTGCCTGCGGAGTTAGCATCAGTGCATCCAGTATTCCATGTCTCTTTGCTACAAAATAAATTAGTGATCTAGCTTCTATCGTTCCTTTGGAAAGTGTGGGCGTGGAAGATATCCTTTCCTATGAAGAGATCCCAGTTAAGATTCTTGACCGTCAAATTCATAGGTTAAGGAATAAAGTAGTTGCCTTAGTAAAGGTTCTATGGAGAAATCAGTCCATTGAGGAAGCTACTTGGAAAGCGAAAGCTGGTATGCGAGCCAAGTATCCCTACCTCTTTCGTACGAATTCAGATTATGCTTGAGGTAATGGTTCTATAGATTAATTCCCTCGCTTTATATCTCAAATATCTAACTATCCTCATGTCATACCATGCATTCACGAGTTCAGTTCAGTCAATGTATCACGTTTTAGATTTCACATATTGACATGGCCCAAATCAGGGCCTTGTCATAATCGGCATCCCAGGTTCAACCAGGACCGAGGACCACCCCCGTTACCCAACCCTACCTCTAAACACGTACCTTGAGTTGGATAAATTCCAAATATATAACAATATAGCATTTTGTAAAATTCCAAACACTGGGATAGGTCCATAACCGTGACCAACCCAAGAAAGTCCAACCATCCAATACCCAACCAATAACCATACCAAAACCAAAACAATAACCAAGTACGAGTATATAACATAATAGAATGGAAAAAAATCATAAATACAGTCAAACACCATCATCCATAATACCAATACCAATGACAAGGCTGGCACCACTACAGACACCGCCCATACCAACCCATAGTAGTCCCACAAGGCCCCTAACCAAAACAAAAACACCATCCGGTAGGGACATGCCCCAACCATAGACAAAAATATAGTTTATAAGATGACCAAAATATGTAAAGACATCCATTAAATGAAATAGAGACTTCCAAAATATGAAAGCTCACCACTTCAATCAAATCGAGCTGATCCCGAATCCAATCACTGAGTAGGTAGAGTAGAATAGCCGATTCCTTTATCGCATGGGGATACAACTCCCCGAAGACGGGTTAGCGGGTGAATGCTAGCATGCACTCAGGATAAGGATAAAATAATTCCAACATTTAAAACCAAGTAAACAAAAAATATGCATTCACAACCATACATACATATATTTAACCATGCTGGGAAAGAGGACCGGGTTTAGCATGCCTTTAAAACCATTAACCTGGGTATTTGTATCTTAACCATCCTAGAACCACCCACGGGCTATACGGGTCTAGTGTAACTTCCTGAATAGGCCTCGATGGTTGTAGTCGTATGAACCGTAGATACCATAGATGTAGGGTATTCCCGAGTACCTTTCGCTCTCCATGATACATGTGTATAAGTATACTTAGGGGATTCTCGTTTACCCCGTAAGTATCATATATGGTCACCATGACCAATCCCCATGTCGGTAAACATGAGTTTTCAGTGCCCATCCATTGGACTCTCACTTTCATGGTTAGCTGTCACACCCTGCCATTATTTCCCAATTAAAACTTTTACCACACAACCAAACCACCATTCCATTTATTATTAACCAAGGCTATAAGTAGTGGCATCGTCATACCGATTGTATCATGCAAGCAATGTCCTCATCCATCCATTTTAAGAAGAAGGGATTCCCATGTACCCATAGATTGTATTATTAAGTTGACTTGGGGGAATCCCATGTACCCCAAAAGATGTTTGTTATCAAGTTTTCTAGGGGGATTTTCTTGTACCCCACAAGGCTTTCAAATAAAGCAATCATAACCACCAAGACCTTACCATTTAACTATTCCAAATCATTTAAATCATTTAAGGTTCCATTACCAAGTTATGCCATGCATAGTTCAATGAAAGTCCAACAATTTAACCAAAAACATTCTCATAGGCATTTTATCAAACAAGTTGGGGGCATAGTGTTTCCAAAGCCAAAACCATATACCAATTAACCATTCCTAGGCAACCAAATTTTCAAACCACCATAATAGTATGAAAACCACAAGTAAAAAACATAGGAAAACCATAGCAAACCATTGTAACCAAAACCTCCAACATGTATTTGAAAACCCAAAACCATAGAACATTTATGCCATGAAAACAATTCATAAACATACCTTTAGTTGGAACTAACAATGAGGGAGGAGTACATGCCTTAGATTACGAAGATAACAGAGAGAAATCACATTTGTAAGCCCTAAATTGATCCTATTGATGAAACCCTATCCTTCCTTGGCCCAAGAGCTTTGACATAATTTGAGAGTGTTTTAAGAGAGTTTGAGTGATTGTAAATAGGTTAAGTGATGTCCCAAGAGTGTTATAAGTTGTGGGGCCTTATGAGGTTAAAAGGGGAAGTGTTCAGATTACCCACAACTTAAACTGCTTAAAATTCACATAGGATGGTATGATCAACCCACCCCAATAGTACCATAGGGTATGAGTGGTACCCTTATCTAGTACCCTAGGCCTCCCTTTGGACCGCAACACTATCTAACATATGAACACCCAAGACAAACCGTACCCAACCATACGAATAGTACCATGAAATCGTACCCTAGGAAGAATGAAATCACCTAGGCTTAACTTAGGGAAATATAAGATTGACATCTACCATTAGTACCCTAAGTTATGACTAATATGATCCAATCATACCTTGGACAAAAACCAACAAACCCACACTATTTAAGATACGAACAAGACCAACCAAATCGTACCACATCATATGAGAAGTACCCCAAGTCGTATGATGTCTAGAAGCCAAAAATTGAGAAATTTTCAAAGGGTCAAAACCCAAGGTGTTTCAGTCTCCCCCACTAGGATCATTCATCCCTAAATGATAGATAAAGTAGTACAACATGAATTACACCCCAACATAACCATTCCAACTGTTAACTAAGTTAGAAAACAAAGATGAAAGGAAATCAACCTTCCTTTAACCAAGTTAGAAAACAAAGATGTGATCAAGAACACATACCCTCCACATGAATATCTGATCCAGAAAACAAATGCGGATCCTAGGACTTTATGTCCTCTTTAGCTTCCCAAGTAGCTTCCTCCACCTGGTGGTTCCACCATAAAAATTTAACTGAAGCTACATCCTTGGTCCACAACCAACAAATCTGCTGATTCAAGATCTTAATCGGGATCTCTTCATAAGATAGAGAATCTGAGATACCCAATCCTTCCAAAGGAACAACTAATGAAGGATCACCTATACACTTTCTCAGTATGGAGACATAGAATACCGAATGAATGGAGATCAAAGTAGAAGGCAACTCCAATTTATACGCAACATTATCAACCCTCCTCAAAATCACATAAGGACCAATACACTGGGGACTGGGCTTCCCCTTTTTCCCAAACCGCATTAATCCCTTCATGGGAAACACCTTTAGGAACACTCTATCCCCAAACTCAAACTCCAAGTCCCTACTCCTTACATTCGCATAGGATTTTTGGCAACTTTGGGCACCCTTAAGCCTATCCTAAATCACCTTTATCTTTTCTATAGCTTGATAAACCAAATTCGGGACAAACATATCTGCCTCACCAATATCAAACCACCCAATAGGAGATCTATACCTCCTACTATATAATACCTCAAAATGGCCCATCCTAATACTAGAATGATAGCTATTGTTGTAAGCAAACTCTACAAGAGGTAGATGCTCAACCCAATTTCTACCATAATGAATCACACATTCACGAAGCATATCTTCTAATGTCTGAATAGTCCTTTATGCTTGCCCATCTATTTATGGATAAAAAGTAGTACTCAGACTAACCTTAGTACCCAAACCCTTTTGAAATGACCGCCAAAAGTGAGATAAAAATTGTGTACCATGATCAAAGATAATCGAAATAAGTACCTCATGCAGCTTTATAATTTCATGAAGATACAACCTCGCATGATCCTCAGTAGAAAAGTTAGTTCTCTCTAGCAAGAAGTGAGCCGACGTTGTCATCCTCTTCACGATAACCCAAATCAAATCAAATTGGTTTCAAGATGAGGAAGACTAGTAAAAAATCCATACTGATCACTTTCCATTTTAATTTAGGTAATTTAATTTCCTAATACAAGCCTCCAGGCCTCATGTTCTCAACTTTTACTTGATGACACACCAAACATTTGGCCACAAAATAAACCACATCCTTCTTCATACCATTTCACCAATACATCTCCTTGAGATCATTATACATTTTCATTGAACCAAGATGAATAGTGTAGTGTGATTTAGGTGCCTTGGCCAATACCCTTTCTTGTAAACCATCAACATCAGGAACATATAACCTCTCTTGGTACCGCAAGGTACCATCACTACTGATCTCAAATACCATTAAATCTTTCCCACCTACATCACCCTTGATTTTCATCAAAATAGGATCTAACATTTTCTTCTACTTGATCTCTACACCAAGAGATGAACGAACCACTTCCTGTACCAACAAACTACCATTCTTGTAGTCCAAAAGGTGAACTCTAAGATTAGCCAAATGGTGAATATCCTTCACCAACTCCTGCCTCTCCTTATCCATGTGAGCTAAACTCCCTATGGGCAACTTACTAAGATCATCAGCATGAACATTAGCCTTACCTAGATGGTAATGAAAACTTATATCATACTCCTTGAGGAGCTTTAGCCATCTTCTATGCCTGAGGTTCAGCTCTTTCTGAGTGAACATATACTATAGATTCTTATGATTCGAGAAGATGTCCACTTGCACTCCATACAAAAAGTTATGCCAAATTTTAATTGCAAACACCATAGCTAACAACTCCAAATCATAAGTAGGATAATTCCTCTTATATACCTTCAACTATCCAGAAGCACAGGAAATCACCTTACTATACTTCATCCAAACACAGCCAAGTCCCACTCGACACACATCATAATAAACCACAAACCCCTCATTACCTTCAGGCAAGGTCAAAACTAGAGCCGAAGTTAGCTTATCCTTTAGCTTCTCAAAAATACCCTCACAAGCATCCGATTAAGAGAACTTAACCTTTTTCTGAGTCAACTTAGTCAATAGGGTAGATATCATCAAAAAACTCTTCCCAAACCTCCTATAGTACCCATCCAAACCCAAGAAAATTCGAATGTCAATTAGAGTTGTTGTTCTAGGCCACTTCTTAACCACTACCACTTTTTGTGAAACCACCATAATCCCCTCATAGAAATATTATAAGCTAGAAAAATGACAGCGTTCAACTAGAATTCATATTTCAAGAATTTGGCATACAACTACTGCTCTATCAAGGTCTATAACACTACAGAGAGGTGATTGGCATGGTCCACCTCACTTTTAGAGTACACCAAAAAGTCATTAATGCACATAATGACAAATAGATCCAGAAACAAACGAAATTCCCTATTCATCAAATCCATGAATGTCGTTGGGGCATTAGTCAAACCAAATGACATAACTAAGAACTCAAAGTTCCAATATCGGGTACGGAATTCCATCTTAGGGATATCCACCTCCCTAATCTAAAAATGATAATACCCAGACCGAAGATCTATCTTTGAAAATAATTTGGCAACTTTCAATTGATCAAACAAGTCATCTATTTTGGAAGAGAATACTTGTTCTTAACTGTCAGCTTATTCAACTACCGATAGTCAATACACATTCAAAAGGAACCATCTTTTTTACGCATGAATAACACTAGTGCAACCTACGGGGACACACTAGGATGGATGAAACCCTTATCCAAAAGATCCTTAAGTTGCTCCTTGAGTTCCTTCAACTCAGTGTCAGCTTATTCAACTACCGATAGTCAATACACATTCGAAGGGAACCATCTTTTTTACGCATGAATAACACTAGTGCAACCTATGGGGACACACTAGGATGGATGAAACCCTTATCCAAAAGATCTTTAAGTTGCTCCTTGAGTTCCTTCAACTCAGTCGGAGCCATTCAATAAGGAGAAAAAGATATTGGATGAGTTTCCAAAACAAAATCAATCCCAAAATCAATCTCCCTATCCGGAGGAACACCAGGAAGATCATCAGGAAAGACCTCAGAAAACTCATTCACCTCTAGAACTGAATGCAAAGAAGGACCTTCCGAGTTAGAGTCTTTTACCTAGACCAAATGATAGAGACACCCATTAGAGATTAACCTCCGAGCTCTAAGATATGATATAAGCTTTCCTTTAGGAGAAACAGTGCCAAAAGTTTATTGCACCCAAGTGCACACAAAAGTGTACGAGGTCTTACCAAGTAGTAAAGTGGCCCTTTAGAAGCCAAGTATCGATACCACATAGACTTGTTTTAAGACTTATCGAATTCAAGTTTAACGATTGAGATTAAAGTGATGCAAACGTGAAAAATAGAGTTTGAGAATTAAGATTTAAAAGTGAAGTAAACAATATGAGAAAGTAAAAGTCTTGGAAAATTAATGGAGAGAAATCCAAGGTTAAGGCTCTGCGAACAATCATACTAAGCTATTAAACTTCATTGGTTAGATTACTTATCTTGGTTGTTGATTCAAAGGGTTTATTTTATGGTAATGGTCTCTTGATCCTCTATTCTTCTACCTAACAGGACATTATAACTACATCATTGAGCGGGGATGGAATAATCCATTTAGATGCATTAAGATGTCATCATACAAGTAAACCAAACAAGGATTCTAGGTATATCACTATCCTAGATGCAAATTCAAATACCTTATTTTATAAAAGAATAACAAACTTACTCTTTTTATCCCCATATTCTATCCTCTTATTCCCCCTCCCGAGTTTATAAAGATGATAATGGATGTATTGTAAGGGTAACTAATCCTTAAAATAGTTAAAGAAAGGATAAATAAACAAACAAAATGATAATAAATTAAAAACAAATCAATTTAAACAATAGCAATCATGTTCTTTTCCTTAACCCCAGAAAAGGGGCTTTTAGCCACTCATGGACATAACCGTAGTCACCATGGATGAATATAAGATAAAATCCATAAATAAACTAAATTAAGAGTATAAAAACCCTAATTAAAGTTTTTTTCCATCCCCTCTCCAAACTTCAAAGTCGCCCAAGGTTAATAGCATCAAGTTTAAGTGTCCTATTTATAGGAGGACAATTTGGCCGTTGGTGGAATAAGGTCTGCGACGCACCCCTCAATCCCAATGGAAAAGGGTCTACAGAACGTTGCTCATTACCATGTAATAAGGTCGTCATAACATTGCTCATTTCAAGGGACCAAGGTTCGCGCCATGGGGCTATCACGGACCCTCACTAGAAAGTCATCTAGACTTCTAAACTTGTCTTGTGCATTTGTCCTTCCATCTCAAGACTTGTGGTGTTGTTTACATTTGATTTATAGTTTTTGAATCATCCATATATAATCCTAATAAACTATTCAAGAATAATATATCATATAACACCACATATTTGAGCTCAAAACAACACAACATCAAGGACAACGACTAGAAACTTAAGCTAAGAATGCTAGTTCTGTCCTCTTGATTTTTCACTTAGCTTCGACTCTTGGCTTATTTCAATTGAGCCATGAACACTATAAACAAGTTTTTCCATACATAATTACAAAATAATAACCTTAGTAACTCATTACAATCACTAGAATACATAGAGATCAACTAGACAAAAACCTAGCTCAAGATAGTAACACTAGTTTACTTATTTGAACTCTAAGTCACCAAATTAAGTTCAAATTTGTTTGGAAAACACCTTAAAAATTGTAATCAAATACGTAAAAACTTAGATTCTGAATTATATCATCATTAACACACTAAGCACACAACTTGTCCTCAAAACAAGGCAAAATAAGCTTGGATAACAACACTGGGGTGCATAAATACATCGATAATCACCACCCCACACTTAAAGCCTTGTTCGTCCTCGAACAACTCTTTATTCTAAGCATAATAAGATGAGGAGACTCTAAACTTATAATACAAGTAAGGAACTCAATCTAGTACTACAAAGACTACACAGAATGTAAGTTTCTACACTAAGCATATTACAAACACAGTTGACAGTTCAAGAATACTACTCCAAAACATCCTAGCCTCAAGAATTGACCCATAAAGTTTGCAAACTTATGCATATTTCCCAATCAAATACATCATAAAAATCATCCAACTATCATTAAATATGTGCCCTCAAAATAATAGATTTACCCATAATTACTCACACAAAATCAATTTATCACAAATTGGGTATAAGAAATAAATTACGCTAACTCTCAAAAAGAATTCACAAGTTACACAAGATGAAACCTACGCTTGACCTTAGTGTAGTACTCTACTAATATCAGAATGATGAAGTTTAGGATCAAATAGGTCTTTAAGGGTTATAATGTAGGCTAAGGGAAGAGTAGAAACTATTATGGTTAGTAATAGTGACATTCTTCCCTAAGCGCTTTAATACATCACACTTTTTCATTCAATTCACCTACAACAACTGTTTACACCACATCTATCTACCCCTATCTTTTGTTTTTCCCCATCTTATTAAGCTCACTACTAATACTATGATGGGAGTATTGTCTATTAATTCATAATACAATTTTACCCTTCTTCACACCCATTTTATGTTATTCACCCCTTTGATAGCCACCCTCTACTTAAGTGATTTGCCTTAGTTAAGGTGCATAATGTCCAAGGAGGACCAAGGCCAAAATAGGTTCATTGTAACACAAATGGGCTAAAAATGGTAATTTCTTTAGAATAAATTTCTCTTGCTCCAAACCACAACACATCAATTGCATACACCAATACCTATTACTTTGGGGCTTCACTTTTATCTTTCTCCTACTTTAATTCCAAACTCCTTAACTCAATTAATTTTACACTAAAGCGCTTAGGAGATTTAGATCAAATTAAAGTCATCAAAAGAAGGGGATACAGGCTCCATATGAGTTCTGCCAAAGAAAATAAGTTAAAGGCTCAATGGGGTTAACTAGGATAATACACAAGGGTAGGTCAGAAAAAGGGTATACACATGGCTATAAATGAAATGCCTATATCATCTCCTAAACTCACACTCTTGATTTTGCTTTGCATACACACCGGGCAAGTTTTAGACATCACATAGACCAAGGAATACACAAAAACCTCTCAAACACATGGTATATGCTCAACTCAAGTACAATCCTCATAGAATCTCAACCAAACAATCAAATGAATTCAATCATTAAGACAACAAGTACAAGAGTCATAATCATGATCCTAGGAGTCTCAAAAGTTTTAATTCACACAATTGACATGATTTTTACAACCAAAACACTTGCATCATGTAACCAAATATGGCACCAACAAGAACATCCACTTATTTCTAACACAATTTTTTTTAAAATTACTCCTAAAAATGGGAATTTCCCCACCCCCACTTAAAAATCTACTTTGTCCCCAAAGTGTACTTAAAAGTAGAGATAAAAATACTCCTTAAGGACTACCTAGTGGTATTTTTATACATTAAGCGGGTCTGTGGACCCCATACTCAGTCTTTTCCATGATCCTTAGCTAGGGTTTTCCGGTACTCAGACTTTCTATCAACTTGTGACTCAATAAAACAAAAACTAGTGAAGTAAAAACTAACATGCTAAAAATAAAACATACCTTAACTTGGGTTGCCTCCCAAGAAGTGCTTGATTTAGTGTTGTGGAATGACCCAATCTTCAACTCATCTATTTTTCTTCACCCTCTTCCTCCTACTTGGAGGCCATATTCTTATTTACTCCTTACCTCTTAAGTGTGAAGTCTTAGGGCCAACAACTCTCTCAATAATATCTTTTTCAAGCTCATCAATCTACATCATTTTGGGATAGGGTGGTTGTGTCTTGAGCTGCTTAATGAGAAAGTTTGAAGAGGTCTTTAGTGGACTAAACTCTACCACCCCACACTTATCCCATTCAATCACTATAATCATATACAAATCTTTATAGTGGGATAGTGTGTTGAGTGGTTTGTAAGCTTTGAAAACTCCTTTTCATTATCCAACCTTTGTTGTGAGCATTCCCTCTCTCACATCTATCAACGATCCTTCCATCACCAAGAATGGACATCCCAAGATGACTGGCAATATTTTATCTGCCTGAAAATCTAAAATAATAAAATCAGCAGGAATAATAAACTTACCAAACTTGATGAGAACATCCTCTATGATTCCTTCAGGATGAGCTAGGGTTTGATCTGCCAGTTGGAGCATCACAGATCGCGATCTTGGCTTCCCTAAGCCTAAAGTTTTGAATAAAGAGAGAGGCATCAAATTGATGCTTACCCCAAATCACTAAGTGTGTAGACCTCCTCACTATTTCTAACTTTAATAGGGAGTGTGAAACACCCAAGATCTATAAGCTTTTTGGGCATCTTCTGCATCACCATAGAACTGCACTTCTCAGTGAATTCTACTGTCTCAACATCCTATAGCTTAACTTTCTTAGTGACCATGTCCTTCAAGTACTTAATGTATTTGGGCATTCCCTACAAAATACCTAAAATAGGTAGGTTAATGTGAAGTCCTCTAAACGTGTCAAAGAACTTCTTGAAGCATACATCCCCCTTTGCTTTTCTCAGTCTCTGTGGGAAAGGTGGTGGTGGTCTATCCTTTGCTTATTCAACCACTTTTTCTCTTGAGTACTCAGACTTTCTCAAATTTTTAACAACTTTGTCATCAACCTGTTCAGGAACCAACTCTGCATCTACCTCCTTAGTTGTTTTTGGAGGTTTTTCATTAAGTTATTTACCACTCCTTAAAGTGATTTTCATTACTTGTTTAAGATTTGGCTCTATATAACTTGGTAGGCCTCCCCAAGGCCAAGTGTTCTGCGATCCTGTCATCTAACCGATATGCATCTCTAAGATCCTTGTAACTATTTTTTGGCTCTTTTATATACTGCCAACTATGCTTGAGCAACTATAATTTGTTTCAGAATCTCTTCTATAGTGCTAGTTTGAGTCGTTGCTTGATTCCCTTAAACGTATTGCTTCTAAAACTACGACTGTTGGTTGTTCTATGATGGAATTGGTGGCTGAGTCTGCCTCTTTTGATTGTAGGCATTCCCATAATTCAGCCTTTGAGCATTTCCTACAAATATCATTGACTCAGGATTTGCATCACACATGGATTCCGAATGACCACTGCTGCCATAAACCTCACACCAAGTATTTATCTAATGAATTACATTAGTTGTTGTTGTCGGCTGTGTAACCCCCAATTTTATATTACTGAGCTGAGTAGTTAACTCATTTTGAAATGCAACAATCTGAGTTGTATAGTAGTAAATTGTTCCACCTTCATCACATTTGCAACTTTCTTTGGAGCACTTCTTGAGTCATCATGCCACTTTGGATTCCCTTGTGCAATCTAGTTCAACAAGGTGTATAGCTCATCATACGTCAATTCCAATGCTTGACCACCTGTAGTAGAATCTAGGAAAAAATTTTTGTGTGATCAAGTGCCTCAACAAAAGTGTGAGCTAGTAACTCATTAGACTGCTGATGATATGGAAAGTCCCAAATAAGAGCTTTGATCTCTCCCATGCATGATATAAGTTCTCATCTAGCCTCTGTTTGAAGCTCACAATCTCACTGTACAGTCTCTCTGTCTTACCAGATAGAAAGAATTGCATGAGGAACTTCCTGGCTAAGTCCCAGGTTATGATTGAACTTGTTGGCTCAGTGGTCAATAACTTCTTAGCTTCCCCCAATAGTGAAAAGGGTAAAATCTTCAGCCTAACATAGTCAGCTGACACAACTGTAGGGATGAATGTGTCATTGATCTCCAAAAGTTTCACAAATAGACTTATGGATCTTCATGTAAAAGCCCCCAAAACTGTCCACTACTGATCAAAATCCACACCATGCTCTATTTCATCTCAAATTTACCTCCAACAGCCGATTTTTGAAAAAGGGAGGTTAAATTTGTCAGAAGTGGGATTGCCACTTTTCAAACTATCCTGCGGGCTAGTGGATCTTCAGCCATGAGATCAAAATTGTCTTGTTACTCTTGAATTTGTGGGATAGGATGGAGAAGGACTGCTCATCTCCTCAATTGTTAAAAGCGTTGCTCAGGTTCAAGGCTTGGTTCAACCAATTCTCTCTCCCTTTCCAGCTTACTAGTCTGTAAACCAATTTCCTACAAATTCAATATCAAGACCATGTGTAAAGCACTAAAGAAATCTAAAAAGTAAAACTAACAATAAAAATAGTTGCCAATTTACATGTCCCTAGCAGTGGTGCCAAAAATTTGTTGTACCCAAGCGCACACATAAGTGTACGTGGTCTCACCAAGTAGTAAAGTATCCCTTTAGAAGCCAAGTATCGATCCCATTGGGACTTATGTTGATAACTTATCCAATTCTAATTCAACTATTGAGATTAATCGGTACACACGTAATAAAATGAGTTTTTGAGTTATAAATTGAAATTAAACTAAAGTATGTGTAAAAGTAAAATTCTTGGACAATCAATGGAGAGGAATCTAGGGTTAAGGATCTGTGAACAATCATACTAAACTATGAGCTTCATTGGTTATACTACTTATCTTGGTTATTGATTCACAGGGTTTATAGTATGATCATAGTCTCTCGATCTTCTAATCTTTAACCTAACTGGACATTACAACTACATCGTTGAGTGGGATGCAATAATCCATTTAGATTCATTAAGATGTCATCCTGCAAGTGAACCAAACAAGGCTTCTAGGTATATCTTTATCCTAGATGCCAATTCAAATCTCTTATTTTATAAAAGAATAAGAATCCTACTTTATTTACCCCCATGTTCTATCCTCTTATTCCCCCTCCCTAGTTCATAAAGACGACAGTGGATGTATTCTAAGGGTAGCTAATCATTAAATACTTAATACTAGGATAGATAAAAAAACAAAATATGATAAGAAATCAAAACTAAATCAATTCAAACAATAGTAATCATGTTCTTGGCCTTAACCCCGGAAAGGGGGCTTTTAGCTACTCATGGACATAACCGCAATCACCATGGATGAATACAAGATAAAATCCATAAATAAACTAAATTAAAAGAAGAAAAACCCTAATTAAAGTGTTTTCCATCCCCTCTCCATGTTTTAAAGTCGTCCAAGGTTGATAACATCAAGTTTAAGTTTCCTATTTATAGAAGGACGTCCAATTTGGCTGTTAGTGGAATAGGGTCTGCGACGCGCCCCTCATTACCAAGGGACTAGGTTTCGCGGAAGGTTTCCAATTACTATGGAATACCAACACCGGGGTGCATAAATCCTCCTAATATCACTAGGGAACCACCCTCCCATTTAATAACTGGCTAACCAGGGAATTCAAAGACAACCTTACAGGTCCAATAATCTAAGGATGCATAGCATGAGTGTAACCAATCCATCCTTAGAGTAAAATCAAAATCCATCATTTCTAATTCAAACAAATCCACCAAAGTCTCCTTACTACCAACAGATGCCACGTACTCCTTATAATCTCTTTTAACAACCACAGAATCACCTACCGGGGTAGAAATAGAAAAAGGATCTGAAATATCCTTCGGATCAAAACCAAAATACACAGCCACAAATAGGCTCACATAATAAAGAGTGGAACCCATATTAAGTAAATAATATACGTCATGAGAAAAGAGTTTTAACATAGCAGTCACGACATCAAGCGATACCTCAGACTCCTGTTAGGATGCAAAAGCATACAATTGATTTTGGCTTGTGCTGATACCAGAAGCAAAATAGATAGAGAAGTAGCACTCGTGGGTGTAGAAGCAGATGAAGAGGTAACCGAAACTTTGTTCACTCCCAAAGCAACCTTACTAATTAGACAATTTCTAAGCATATGGCCTGGCTGAAAATATTTGAAGCACCTGTCCCTTCCTTTATCAAAGAAGCACCGATGCAACCGACCATAGAACCTTCAAGGAGGAGATGATGAAGCCGACTGAACCCCACTAGCTTGATATTGGTCACCCTGTTCCCTAAAGTTATCACTACCCTACTGACGCCTGTCTCCTGACTACTTTAGGTAGGGAGAACTAGTTGTAGAGAAAGAAATAGAACTCCCCTACTTCTTCTTGGCTACTTACTACCTTCCCGACCACTTTGTTGTTAACCACCACCCTACTTAGGGAATCTAAACTTCTTCCCCTGTCTTTCACCTACCTAGAGATATACATGTCCTTGATCAGTAATGCAGTATTGCTTAAAAGGATCAACACATGAGACAATCCTAAGTGAACTTTCTAAACCTAGTTTTCTCTTTTCTATCTCATCCAAGAAACCCTGAGGATCCTCCTCCATCTAAACACCAATTAAAGTTAGAGGACTCAACCTCATAAACTATCTAACGCTTGTGGTCTCAGAAGATGCAATACTAGATGCACCATGCTCAACCTGACAAGATACCTAACTAAGAAATCATATGGATCGACTAACGAAACTCTGCATTCATCATATCTGCCTGATGGTCCGAAGGAGGGCTAGAAGGAACCAGTAGAACTTCTAAGAAATTAGGGATTGGAACTCTAGACCGAGTATGAATCCCATGAGTAGAGCGTGTCCCATCAACATATCCCAAGTTGGAAAAGAGGAGCTTCCATGAACTTTATATCATCAAGGCATGATTAGAAAGGCAAACAAACAGGAATTAAATAAGATTCTAGGACTCAAACTCTGAGCTTAAAAATAGAACACAAAGAAAGAAATATTCCAAAATGCCTTATAGCCTTTCTCTTATGAGTGTGGTGTGTTACACGCCCTTAAAAGACACTCTATTCGACACTGCTTCATGGACTCCCAATTGACCATGAACCTAAAGCTCTAATACCAACTTGACATGGCCCAAACTGAGGCCATGTCAAAATGGGCAACCCAAGTCCAACCAGGACCGAGGACCACCCCTATCACCCTACCTCCAAATATATACCCTGAGTCAGATAAATTCTAAATGTATAATAAGATAACATTTTGTATAATTCTAGACTCTGGGATAGGTACATAATCTTGACCAACCCAATCAATTCCAACTGTCCAATACCCAACCAATAACCATACCAAAACCAAAGCAATAACCAAGTATGAGTGAATTAACCTAATAGGATGGAACAATCATAAATATAGTCAAATGACATCACCCATAATACCAATACCAATGATGGATGAAACCACTACAGACCCTACCTATACCAACCCATAGTAGTCCCACAAGGCCTCTAACCAAAATAATATCCGATTGGGACATGCCTCCAACCATAGCCAAAATCGTAGTCTATAAGATGACCAAAATAAGTAAGGACATCCATGACATAAAATAGAGCATTCCAAAATATGAAAGCTTGCCACTTCAATCCAATTATATTGATCCTAAATTCAATCAATGAGCAGAAAGAGTAGAATGGTTGGTTCCTGCATCACGTGGGGATACAGCCGCCCAAAGACGAGTTGGTGGGTGAATGCTAGTATGCACTTAGGATAAGGATAAAATAATGCTAATATTTAAAACCTAGTAAATGAACCATATGCATTCAGAACCATACATACATATATATAACCATGTTGGGAAAAGGAACCCCCTGAACGGTCCCCGATACGTGTTACCACATAAAACAAAGATACCATAGGAGTAGGGGATTCCCGAGTACTCTTCACTCTCCATGATACATATGTACAAGTGTACTTAGGGGTTTCCCATGTACCCAGTCACATGCATATATGGTCTCCATAAACAATCCTCATGTCGGTAAATATAAGTTTCTAGTATCTATCTATTGGACTCATACCTTCACGATTAGCTATTGCACCCCGCCATTATTTCTAAATTAAAACCACTACCATATAACCAAACCACCATTCTATTTATTATTAACAAGTCTATAAGTAGTGGTGTCATCATACCGATTATAGCTTGCAAGCAATGTCCTTAGACATCCTTTTTAAGAAGAAGGGATTCCCATGTACCCATAGATTATATTATTAAGTTGACTAGGTGGAATACCATGTACCCCACAAGATGTTTGTTATCAATTTTGCTTGGGCGATTCTCTTATACCCCACAAGGCTTTCAACTAGACCAACCATAACTACTAAGGCCTTATCATTTAACCATTCCAAACCATTTAAACTATTTAGGGTTCCATTACCTAGTTGTACTATACATAGTTCAACGAAAGTCCAATAATTTAACCAAAAACATTCTCATAGGCATTTTATCAAACAAGTTGGGGCATAGTATTTCAAAAGCCAAAACCATGTAATAATTAACCATTCCTATACAACCAAATGTTCAAACCACCATAATAGAATGTAAACCACAAGTAAAAGACATAGAAAACCATAGCCAACCATTATAACCAAAAAACCAAATATGTATTTAAAAACCCAAAAATATTTATGTCATGAAAATAATTCACAAAATATGCCTTTAGTTGGAATTAACAATGAGGGAGGAGTAAATGCCTTAGATTACAAAGATGATAGAGAGAAATCACCTTTGTAAGCCCCGAATTAATCCTATTAATGAAACCTTAGCTTTCTTTACCTAAGAGTTTTAAGAGAATTAAAGAGTGTTTTAAAAGAGTTTGAGTGATTACAAATAGGTTAAATGATATCCCAATAGTGTTATAAGTCATGGGGCCTTAAGAAGTTAAGAGGGAAATGTCTAGATTACCCCCAACTTAAACTGCTTAAAATTCCCACAGGATGGTATGACCACCCCACCCCAATTGTACCTTAGGGTATAAGTGGTACCCTCATCTCGTACCCTAGGCCTCCCCTTGGACCCAAACACTATCCAACATATGACCACCCAAGCCAAACCGTACCCAACCATATGACTAGTACCATGAAACTGTACCCAAGGCAGAATAGAATCACCTAGGCTTAACTTAGGGAAACATACGATTGACATCTTACCACTAGTACCCTAAGGTATGACTAGTATAATCCAATTGTACCTTGGATAGAAACCAACCAACCCACACTATTTAAGATACGACCAAGACCAACCAAACCATACCACATCATATGAGAAGTACCCCAAGTCATATGATGTCCATAAGCCAAAAATTGAGAAATTTTCTAAGGGTCGAAACCCAAGATACTTCATATATTTAGTCATGCTTCAGGTTATAAATATTTTGTGTATAATCTTAGTCTTCTTAATGTCCCATCTCTATTAGTTTCATTCAAGTATGAATGATTCCAAGGGGGGTATATTGCAATACCCTAATTTTTTCAAGCTCTAAACCTCTTAAAATATAGGCCCCAAAGTTAGCTTTCCAATATTTCAAGTCTCACCTTAATCCAATGTCATGGTAAAGATTATGAAAAGTTTCCCCTAAGGACCTGATACACTGCTATGACTATGACTCAGGAAATGAGTCATAACCACACATTACGCGTTGTCACAAGTAGTCGTAGTCACAACAGTATGTAACCAAGAATCCCTTCCAATGGTTATGCGTACAGCACATGACTCATAGTCAAACCTTATGAGTCGTTGTGTAGACCCGCAGCCTGACCAGTAAAGGATCCAAGAATCAAGCCTCAAACTACAACTTTACCTAATGACTCATAGTCAGTCCTAACGAGCTATTAGGTGGAAAGTCATAGTCATAATAGAATGTATCCAAAATCCTAAAATCCCAGGTTATGACTCAGACCATGACTCGTAAATAGTCATAACGAGTCTTGAGTTGAGTCATAACAACTGGGAACATATTTTTCAATATATTTATACATGGGCTTTTATGTCTTTTACCGCTACCTTAAAAGCCAAACCCACATTGTTTTGGCTTTACAAGGGGTTGTATAAAAGACCGCAAATTCCCAAATCATAACCTAATTATTTATTTCACCCAAAAGGAATCAAAGAGGCAATTCCTTTCTCTCTTAATAAAAAACAAGGGTTCTTCAAGAAAGTCCAATTCTTAAGAAGATTTCTTCAAGGCTTCTACTTTAGGTAACTAGATATTCATAAATGGGCTTCTTTCACCCATTGAGTCCCAACGTTTTTCAAATTTCTTTAAGTTTAATTTCGTTTTTGTCTACGATTTGCTGAGAAGTATGAATTACATAATTTATTTAGTTAAACTCTCAAGTTCCTCCATGAAAATATATTCCTCCATGATAATTGTGTTTTCATATGTTGGACAATGAAAATGTCTACATCATGCTTAACTACTGAGATATTTGGTGTAAATCATGATTTTTCTCATACCATGGATTGTTCAATATTTGTCAAGATCAGTTTGTATTAGATATTTTTAGTGGGTTATGAACACTCGATACCTAGTCTTCATATACTTCACAGATGTCAGGTTACAAGATATTCAGATCATATTTTTATGTTGAGCATAAATAAGTATCAGTCATGTTAAGCCTTTCATTAGTATCAGTGTCAGTTTAGTTAGAAGTAGGACTTACCACCGAGTGAACCTAGGGATGAAGGCTTACCCGCTAGTAGAGGATTGAATCCTTTAGTAAAAGTCTCTAGTTCTATAACTATGTAGCCAGTATAGGTTTTGAGAGGTAACCTGCTAGTTGATAACTGTCACTCTCTTATGGGTCACCCACCAGTAGAGGTCTAACACCCTAGTCCTTTAGCATATCATGTTAGTGGATCCACACAGCCATTGTTAGTACTCTTTACAAGGTACTGACACCCTTTTAACTAGGGTTATAGGTTGAACCTTGATTAGCTCAGATTGGGGAATGTCAGTTATATGATAGCCCTTACAGTCTCAGTTCAGTATTCAAATTATATTAATTTAGGTTTGCATGACCAAGTTTCTATATATGTCAGTTATTCAGATTATTTCAGTACATGTTTATACTTGGTCTTGCATTTGGTAATTATGTTTATGAATTTATGCTCGGTATATACTTATATCAGGTAGTCTTTATCTCACATACTAGGCCATTCAAAGTACTAATTACATATTCACTTTTGCACTATGTTGTCTTATAACATAGGTTTGGACACTCAGTTTCCAGATCGTACTTAGACAGTTTGTGTGCCACTCAGCAGCAATTGTGGTGAATCCTCATCCTTAGAGGATGAGTTATTCATAGTTATTTTTAGTGTTTTTCATTATAGTCAGTTGAAGTTAGTTGAGAGTTTGTCCCATCAACTTCTTATGTTAGAGGCTTTCAACTAGTAAGATTTGATTTCAGTTTTACCAGATGTTTAGATAAATTGAGTATTGTTCCCGTATTATATCTTATTAGTCTTCTCGGTTTGGTTTCCACATATTATAATAGGTTATTATCTTCATGCTCAAAGCAGGTACCAGACCATGGGTTAGCTTGGGGTCACTAGTGACTTTAACCACCATGTTATAACTAGAGGGCAGTTTCTGGTCATAATAGATGAACTGGGTTGATTTGACTCATCACAATTATGAGTATTAATTGTGCACTTGTGAAGACCTAATTAATGCCTATCAATGTTGGACCTTGTGTTTGTATGGTGGGGATCAAAATTGCAATACACTATTCATCAAAATAGAGAAATTTCTTCAATTTTGTGATTTTTTCCAATTTCACCTTAATGACCTAGGGTGGTGATTGTTTTGATAATGTTTTTCATCAAAATTGTGTGGGTAAATTCCAAAATCACATTTGAATTTTTCCCTTTGATTACCACTTCAATTTAATAGTAAAAAGTTGTTTTCAAATTGGATTTTTGTGGTTTTAACTTGATAAGCTTTAAAGTGGGTTTACTTTATTTTGAAAGTCAATTTCACCTCATTTTCACTTGGATTTCAGATTTAGACTCCTCTTGATATGAGAATCATGTTAAAAATTAAAATTCCAAAATTACTATTTTAATTTTGAATCAATTTTTAAACTATTTTTGACCCAATATAAATATAGTTGATACGAGTATTGTTAGCTCCTCTTTAAAGCATAGGTTATGTTTTTGGTAGTTTTAGATTGTTCCAAGACTGCTGGTGAAGGGAGGGTCCTTATTGAAGGGCCTAAGCAAGGATTTTGATATTTCAAGATAGGTTATGACTTGAACCTAACCTTACATTTCACTGACCCTTGACCGGCCAACGCCGTCGATGGCATAGGATCGCCATAAATAAGTAAGGATTTTTCATTCCCTCATTCTCTCTCCCCAGTTCTCTCTATCCTCTTCTATTTCTCTTTATCTCTCTCTCTCCATCATTTAAACCACACACTATTTTTGCCAGTAGGTTAAGGTCATCGTTGACTCAACTACAATGACAGAGGCAGAGTACAGCTTCGGTCATAGGCGATCGATTCTAGTGGGTCCATCTGAAGGTTCTGCTAGTTCTGACCAGATCTGTGTCAGACAGTACCAGCGATAATATTCTGGCGACCAGTTTCTGTATCAGTTTACCAGGATCCATCATCCAATATACCACGCTAGAAAAGAGGACTTAGACTACAAGCGAACCCGGTGACTTCAAACCTTTTCTATTTCCTCCCTTCGTATTAATTCTCGTATTATCTCCTTTATCTTGAATTGCATTTAATTTGTTAGGAATGGTTGTTGTTGTATATTGGTGACTTGCACCACTTTTTATTATTTGTGTTGCTTCCCTTGGTGCTAGGCCATTACTGTGCTATATATTTTCCTGCTCTGGCGAGAATTTTTTATATCAGTTTACTAACCCGGTGATTTCTAAACTTTGATATCCACTTTTTCCTGATTATTCCATCTCTGGACTTATTTTTAAGTTGTGGGAGTGACTTATTTTTCTTGATTATTCCTTCTAATTTGCGTGTGCCTTGTATTTCCTGCTGCTGCTTTATTACAATCATTTATTATTTTTCTTGGAGTAGTAGTTATGGGAGTTGATGGTTGGATAGGGTCATGTCTGAGAGGGTCGGGGCGGGGGCTATTATGAGGGTGAAGAAAGAGGGAAGGGTGGGTGTGGGAGGAGGGGACAAGGTTTGGCTTTGAGGGAGGTAGAAGAAGACGTGATGCTAGAGTTGGAAGGCTGAGGGTTGGGTCTTGGAATATAGGGACTCTCCAGGGTAAGTCTATAGAACTTGCAAAGATTCTTAGAAAGAGGAGGATTAATATTGCGTGTGTCCAAGAGACTAAGTGGGTAGGGTCTAAGGCTAGGGATGTGGATGATTACAAGTTTTAGTACTCTGGGAGCGAGAGGCATAGGAATGGAGTTGGCATCTTAGTAGATGAAAAGCTTAGAGGTCAGGTAGTGGAGGTTAAAAGGGTCAGCGATAGGTTGATGACTATAAAGTAGGCCATTGGGGGATTTACCCTAAACGTATGTAGTGTTTATATGCCATAGGTGGGCTTGGATAGAGAGTAGAAGATGTGGTTTTAGGAGGCTTTAGATGAGGTGGTAAGAGGCGTGCCTAGCTCATAGAAAATTGTTGTAGTAGGTGATTTCAATGGGCACATCGGGGCATTAACAGAAGGCTTTGGCGATGTGCATGGTGGTTTTGGTTTTGGGGAGAGAAATGAAGAGGGAGCTACTCTATTGTATTTTTCGAGGTTCTTTGGGTTGGTGGTGGTGAATTCGAGCTTTTTAAAGAAGGACGATCACCTGATCACCTTCCAAAAAGTGATATCCAAGACCCAAATTAACTTTTTCCTTCTTAGAAAAGAGGATAGGGTGTTGTGTAAGGACTGTAAGGTCATCCCGAGTGAGAATCTTTCGACCCAGTATATGCTCTTGGTGATGGACTTGGTTATAAAGAAGGATAAGAAGAGAAGGGGTAAGGAGGGTCGATCTAGAATTAAGTGGGGTATCTTAACGCTGGTGAATTAGCGGGAGATAGGTAAGAAGGTAGTGGGAATGAGGGGGCGTAAGTGTAGGAGGGACGTAGATAGTATGTGGGATAGGGTGGCTAAGTACATCAGTAGGAATACTAGTGAGGTATTGGGTGTTTCCAGGGGCTAGACCGAGCAACATCGAGGGGATTAGTGGTGGAATAAAAGAGTTAAGAAGAAAGTGAAGACTAAGAAATGGGCGTATACTAAGTTGGTTGAGAGTAATGATGAAGAAGAGAACTGGGTAAACAAGACAAGAGTACAAGTTAGCTAGGAAGAAGGCTAAGTTAGCAGTTACAACAGCTAAGATAGTAGCATTTGAGAGCTTGTATACAGGGTTGGAGAACAAAAAAGGGAAAAGAGGTTGTTTAGACTCGCTATGGCTATGGAGAAGAAAGGCCATGACCTCGATGAGGTAAAGTACATTAAGGGGGAGGATGGTAGAGTGTTGGTGGAGGACGATCACGTTAAAAAATGATAGAAGTTGTATTTCCACAGGATCTTGAATGGTTAAGGGGATAGAGCACCTGTGTTAGGGTAGTAGCACTCAGAGGAGTGTCGGGATTTTAGTTATTGTAGACATTTTAAGGTGGATGAGGTTAGAGAGGCTATTCGTAGGATGAGAAGGGGTAGGGCGACGTGGCCTGATGAGATTCCTGTGGATCTTTGAAAGTTTTCTGGCAAGGCTAGGTTAAGGTAGTTGACGGGATTGTTTAACGGCATTTTCAAGACGGAAAAAATGCCTGAGGCTTGGAGATGGAGCACTATGATCCCTCTATATAAGAACAAGGGTGACATTCAGAGTTGCAATAACTTTAAAGGTATTAAGTTATTGAGTCACACTGTAAAGATTTGGGAGAGATTGGTCGAGGTGAGTTTGAGAAGGATAGTGTCTATTTTGGAGAACCAGTTTGGATTTATGCCAAGGCACTTGACGATGAAGGAAATTCACCTGGTGCGGAGGCTGGTGGAATAGTATAGGGAAAGAAAGAAGGACTTGCACATGGTGTTTATCGACTTAGAGAAGGTGTATGACAAAGTCCCTAGGGAGGTTCTTTAGAGATGCTTGGAGATGAGTGGGGTTTCGGTGGCATAGAGCAGAGTAATCAAGGACATGTATGATGGAGATAAGACACAAGTGAGGATGGTGGGAGGAGATTCAGAGCATTTCCCTGTCTTGACAGGTTTGCATCAGGGATCTTCTCTTAGCCTATTTTTGTTTATTTTGGTGATGGATGTGTTGACGCGACGTATCCAAGGAGCGGTGCCTTGGTGTGTTCTTTTTGTAGATGATGTAGTTTTGATTGATGAGATGTGAGGGGGTGTGAATAATAACTTAGAGGTGTGGAGACAAACTCTTGTGTCCAAAGGGTTCAGGTTGAGTAGGAGTAAGATAGAATATTTGAAATGCAAGTTTAATGACATGAGGTAGGAGAACGAGGTGGTAGTAAGGTTGGATTCATAGGTTGTGTTTAAGAGGGATAGTTTCAAGTATCTCGGGTCCATGATTCAGGGGAACAGTGAGATTGATGAGGTGTCTCACATCGTATTAGGGCGGGATGGATGAAGTAGAAGCTCGCATCGGGGGTGCTGTATGGCAAGAAGGTGCCGCCCAAGCTTAAAAGCAAATTCTACAGGGTGGCGGTCCATCCGGCCATGTTGTATGGAGCAGAGTGTTGGCCAGTCAAGAACTCTCACATTGATAAAATAGAGGTGGCATAAATGCAGATGTTGTATTAGATGTATGGGCTAACTAGGGGATGATAAAGTTTGGAATGAGACTATCCGGAAGAAGGTTGAAGTGACTTTAGTGGAGGACAAGATGCGAGAAGTCCGACTGAGATGGTTTGAACACGTGATGAGGAGGGGCATGGATGCCTCAGTTCGTAGGTATGAGAGGCTAGCTTTGGATAGTTTTAGGTGAGTTAGGGGTAGGCCGAAGAAGTACTGGAAGAGGTGATTAGGCAGGACATGGAGCAGTTATATCTTACTGAGGACCTGGCCCTAGATAGGAAGATCTGGAGGATGTAAATTAGGATAGAAGGCTAGTGTCAGTTTGGGTCGCTAGTGTATGGTATTACTTGGTGGGTCTCTATTACGATTTTGTTTACTTCTCTTTGGTTACTATTACTTTTGGGTGTCGTATTTATGTTATGACATCTTGTTCCATGCTTTATTAGGGATTTGATTATTATTCCTTGTCTTGAGCCGGGGGTCTAATAAAAATAGCCTTTATACTTCTTCAGAGCTAATGGTATGGACTTCGTACATCTTACCCTACCTAGACCCCATTATGTGGGAATACACTGGGTTTGTTGTTGTTGCAAGATAGGTTATGACTTAACTTTCTTCAAACTAGGCTAGATAGTTAACTGTTCTGGTAAAAATTGTTATGGGTTGGGGAATTTGATGCGAGAATTGTATTTTCAAGGTTCTTATTATTATTATTATTATTATTATTATTATTATTATTATTATTATTTTCATTATTATTTTTATTTTTATTCTTATGTTTCCCTAGTGGAGGCGTACAATCATATTTCCATTGACTTAACCGATTATATTTAGTTTGGTGACTATGTGGGGGGCTATATTTGATAATATAAGCCTTGTTTGTGCACTAAATGCTATTCTTATTATAGTGATGCTCGTGAAGGGGCTTGAATGGATATTATAGCCCATATTTGAGTATTATTTTCCTCTATAATTATGGTGAAGCCGTAATTAGGGATTTGAAATGGTACTATTAACATCTAATATAAATTTTTATTCTAGTGGTGTTGGGCGAGGAATTAAATCTTGAATTATTGAAGTATTGAGTTGATTATGAACTTTTTTATACCTATATTGAATTGATTATCATCTTCAGACTGATTTATTATGAGTATTTCATCCTCATTTCATACATAGATATTCATGTGATATTAGTATTATTGAGAAATGCTGATTTTGAAAGAAAATGATACACTTTGTGAACCCTAGATTATAATCATTAAAAAACAAGGTTGATTGAGGTATGAGATTGAGATTTGAGGAAGTATACATGTTACGAAGTCCCCAATTGTCTAATCTTAAAGCGCTGAGGCTTGGAAGGTGTATAAGAAAAGTGTTACGATGGCTTAATATCATCATTTTACGATAACCATTACATTTACATTATTTTCACCTCTTTTGTTGTGTTTATTACCATGTACATGCTTTTTTTATACTTTCATATGTAACTATTACCTTATAGGTGTCATGTTATAGAACTGTTAGTGGAGATGGTGTGAGCTAACATTTGGGAGCTTTTTTGTATGCCTATGGAAGCATACTCACATTATTTTTTTACTTGTTTAGTTTCTACTTTGTTCAATCGGCCTAAAATACCCTGTCACTTTAGTTTCTACTTTGTTCAATCGGCCTAAAATACCTTGTCACGACCCGAACCGAGGCACTGGTTGCGACGAGCATCCCAAACCATGAATGCCTGAGAGCTCCTTTAACTTGTAACCATATGCATAATTCATCAACTAATCAAAATGTGGAAGTAAATTTGAAACATGGTCATCTTATTATTTCAACTAAAACAATATAGAGATAAGCTTATAGAGACCCAAAACCATCTAACATAAGTATCCAAAATCTATACTGAACTAACAATAACATCTGTCTGAATCCGGGACAAGGCCCCAGGTTGGAACATGAACTGAAAACAATAAAAAAAAATCACATGATACAAGGCCTTCTGAAATAAGGGAGGATCACCAACTCCAAACGTCTGACAATGACTTACTGCTTAGCGAGACCCCGGGACTAAGCCTCAGATCCTGAAATATAGGGGGTCAATACAAATGTACTGGTATGTGAAACAAGCCAATAGCATGTTTTTATACAATGTAGGTGAGAGTATTTCAAAATAACAATGAACATAATATAAGTAAAAATACATGGGCATACTTTAGTGAACTTCGAAACAATTCTCACAACCTTGAATCACTCTTTATTTTCCTTCTGAGCTAGTCAGTACATCCTACAATTCGTAATTCCATAGGCTATGTGGAATCTTCCATTGACTCGACGGACAAGCCCCAATCTAAGTGTGCCACAAATATTGGAGTTTTCATAAGTTGGTACGCCCCCTTACAGGTATACCATGGAATCAACCTTACATGATGTCCTAATTATCCTCTTTTAAGATAATACTCGTATTGGCAAACCACGATTTCCAGCAATGAGACCTTACACTAAAATGCTTTCTTCGGGTAACAAGCTAGCTCTCTTAAGACCAATTTTTAGTTCTTTAAAATCATGCTTCATACTTTCGAAACACTCAACACTTATTCTGCTAAGGGCACATTATCACCGGGTATCTTCATGGCCAGACTTACAAGTCATTCATGTTACATTATAACATATCGGTAGCCCTTTTCATTTATCATCATGTTAATGACCACCCAAAGTTTTTAAACTTCATGTGAGAGAGAGTCATGCTTTATAAGTTTTATTAGAGTTTATATCAAAACATTCTCCACTCACTAGTACAATCATAAAGTGGCCATATCATATTTGCATTACTCAAAACCAATAGAAATTGTAAATTTGACACAATAAAAGTTTACCATACAAAAATACCCTCTCAACATATCACAACAATATAAAATCCATGATCATTAGAAGAGAATTCACCCTCTTGTTTCCTTTAAGAAAATTTGTACATTTAAACAACCCACAATACTCTTATTCAAAGATATCATAATGGGAGAGAGAGTTTTGTCATTCATGCTGTCATTCAAACGTAACAATACAAACGAAAACATATATACATAGTTATAGTTTAAATCCATGAAAAATAGTTCAGGACAACATATATTTTCAGCAAAACAATTCCATGAAACATACTTTTCAAAACAATATCAAAACTCTTCTTTGTGGACATAATGAGATATTTTTAATCTTGGTAAAATAATAAAATCAATGCCCATGGAGTGTAGGGTAGTCCCACATATCTTAAGTACTTAGTTTGAAGAGTGAAACCCTAATCTTGACACCTTTTTGAGAATCTTGAGCTTAGGAGGATTGAATTCTTGATCTTTGGGAAAGAGGGAAGGGTTTTGTTTGAGAGTAATTTGGAAGGAAATGAGAAATTTCATTCCCTAATAACGTTACTAATAGAGATTAGTCAAATAGAATTGATAGTAAAATACATAATTGCCCCTTAGGACTTTAAACTCATAATAAAATCCCATTTTGGAGGACCATCGTGACGCAATAAGGGGTTCATCGCTATAGGCACCGCGACGCGGTGCAATCACGGTGACCCACTATTTTTGTGATCCAAACACGGCCAAATCCTCGTTCGAAAAATTCGAAACTCCCTTGAGACATGATCTTTACACCCCTAAACATGAATTGACTCAAAAATCTATTTCTCGAGGTCAGAAAGACCAAATTTAAAACCTTCAAAGTTAGGAGGCTCAACATATGCCTAAGTCTCTGAACACTTAGAAAATTTTCAGGCTTTAATTTCCCTATACATGCAACTAGGAGTGAAATCAAGTCAAGAATTATACGGGGTGTTACATTATCCCCCCTTGGGATCATTCATCCCTGAATGATGAATCGGGACACAGCAAGCATGATTTCAAGCACTACAATGAAAGAAAAGAGTAGTATAAGATTTTTACCTTCCATAACATCATCCACGATTTCAAAGAGAGTCAGGTACCTCATAAGCATGTCATCTTCTGATTCCCAAGTAGCTTCATCAGCTTTTTGATTCTTCCACAACACCTTAACCTAAATTATTTCTTTACTCCTCAACTTTCAAACTTGACGATCTAAAATTGCAATAGGTTCTTCTTTGTATGACAATGAGTCCTTTACATTGATTTCTTCCACATGCAACACAAGAGAATTCTCTCCAATACATTTTTTCAACATCGATACATAAAATACAGGATGTATAGAAGCCAGACCCACAGGCAAATCTAATTCATAAGTAACTCCACCAATCCTTCTTGTAATCTGGTATAGGCCTATGTAATGAGGGCTAAGCTTCCCTTTCTTTCCAAACAATTGGGTTTACCCACTTTATACCACCCAGTCAGAGACCTATATCTCCTCTCACAAAGGGTTACAAAAGAAGCCATTTGAATATAGGAATGATAGCTATTTTGTAGGAAAATTCTATCAATGGCAAATGGTCCACCAAACTATCCTTAAAGTCAATCTCGCAGGCCCTCAACATATCTTCCAAGGTCTGAATAGTACATTCTACTTTTCCATCTGTATGAGGTTGGAAAGCAGTACTAAGGTTTACTTAGGTAACTAAACCCCACTAAAAAGACCTCCAAAATTGAGAATAAGACTATGTACCTCAATTGGATATAATAGACACGGGAGCCACATGCAACTAGACTATTTCTTCAATGTACAGGTTAGCATAGTTATCTCCCAAATAATTTGTCCGCATAGGAAAAAAATGGACAGACTTAGTCATCCTGTCCACAACCACCCAAATGGAGTCATATTAGTTTGGAGATCTTGGAAGCCCTGTAATGAAGTCCATATTGATCATCTCCTATTTGCACATGGGTAGAGTTATCTCTTGGGAAATGCCGCTTGGTCTCAAATATTCTACCTTTACTTTTTGAAAATTCAAATACTTAGAAACAAAATTAGCAACATCGCCTTAAGGTTATGATATATTTTAGTAGAACAGAGGTAAACAACATACCTGGAAGTCTGAGCTTCATCGAGAATTCTGTCTCGCAACCCATCCATATCTAGCACACATAGCCTACCTTTGTACCTAAAAATCCCATTACCTCTAATTTCAAAAGCCATCACCTTTTGTTGACCAACATCTTTCTTGATCTATATCAAAATAGGATCTCTGATTTGTTTTTCCTTAACTTTAGCACATAAGGATGATTTAGCTACCTCATGAATGAATACTCCTCTATCTTCAAAATACAAGAGTCGAACTCCCAAATTTGCAAGCCGATGAATATCATTCACCATATCCCTCTTTCCTTTCTCCACATAAGAAAAATTGCCCATTGACAATCTGCCAAGGGCGTCGGCCGCCATATTGGCCTTGCTCGGATGATAATGCAGTCTCATATCATAATCCTTCAATAACTCCATCCATCGCCTCTGTCTAAGATTTAGTTCTTTCTATGTGAAAATGTGCTACAAACTTTTGTTATCTATAAATATCTCAACATGCACCCCATAAAGATAATGACGTCAAATCATTAGTGCAAACACTACCGTCATTAACTCCAAGTCATGGGTGGGGTAGTTCTTTTTGTGCACCATTAACTGTCTAGAGGTATAGGCTACCACTTACTATGTTGCATAAGTACACACCCAAGTCCCACCCGAGATGCATCACAATACATAACAAAGCCCTCTGTATTCTTAGGAAGAGTCAAAACTGGTACGGTAGTTGATTTTTCTTTCAATTTCTTAAAGTTATTCTCACAAGAGTTAGACCACAAGAATTTTATCTTTTTCTAAATCAATATAGTAAGTTGAGCACCTATGGAGAAAAAACTCTCTATAAATCTTCTGTAATGCCCTACCAAACCGAAAAAGCTCCAAATATAGGTTAGAGTCATAGGTCTGGGCCATTTCCTCATGGACTTAACCTTTTGGGGGTCAAATTTAATTTCCTCACTAGAAAAAATATGGCCCAGAAAAGAAATGGTACTAAGCCAGAATTCACACTTGGAAAATTTTGCATACAACTTATGATCTCTAAGGGTTTGAAGGATGATTTGGAGGTGATTTGCATGATCCTCCTCATTCTTATAATAAACCAATATGTCGTTAATAAAGACTATGACGAATAGATCTAGAAACTGATGAAACACCCTAATTATTAGGTTCATGAAGGCTGCGGGGGCACTAGTAAGTTCGAAGGACATAACCTAGAGTTTATGTGACCACAACAGGTTTGGAAAGTTGTTTTGGGAATATCATCCTCCCTAACCTTCAATGATGATACCCCGAGCGGAGGTTTATTTTAGAGAAACATTTGGCACCCTAAAGTTAGTCAAAAAGATAATCGATTCTTGGAAGAGGGTATTTATTCTTAGCTGTAACTTTGTTCAGCTGATGGTAATATATACATATATGAAGGGAGCTGTATTTCTTATGCTAGAAGAGTACAGGAGCACCCCAGGGTCAATACCAAATTCTATCTCCCTATCTGGTGGTATCCTATGAAGGTCATCAGGAAAGATCGAGAACAGAATGGAGGGAAGGACTTTTAGTACTGGAATCTTTAACCCAAATAAGATGGTACAATAAACCCTTTGTTATCAGCTTACAAGCTCTAAGATAAGATATGAATTTCCCTCTAGGGGCAAGAGAATATCCCTCTCACTTTATCACTGACTCATTAGGAAAAGAAAAGGTGACCTTCCTGGTTCTAGAATCTAAGAAAGAATAGTATGAATGGAGCCAATCCATTCCCATAATAGCATCAAAATGAATCATGCCAAGCTCTACAGGATCAGCCACAGTATCACAATGAAAAATCGATACCACATAATTTTTATAAACTCTCCTAGCCATAATAAATTCACCAACGGGAGCTTCAAAATATTTTTAGGTTCAAAACCAAAACTAACTGCCACATAAGGGGTAACATAAGATAAAGTAGACCCGGGATCAAGTAGCACATATACATCATGGGAGAAAATTTGTAACATACCCGTAACAACATCTGGGGAAGTCTCTGAATCATTGCGGTTAGATAAAACATATAACCTGTTACGACCACCTCCAGTAGTAGAAACAATACCCTTAGGTGGAGGGGATATGGAAATTTCCTAAGACTTCACACCTCCAATATTCCCTCTAGTTGAGGGGCAGTCCTTCTGAAAATGGCCAGGCCAACCACACGCATAACACACTTTACCACTAAAAAAGCACTTCCCTGGGTAATTTTTTCCACAATTTCCACAGCTAGGGTGTGACCTAAAAGGCTGAGTCATACTCCCATTAGATTAAGTACCCTGATCTCTAGGCCTATCTCCCAACTGGAATCGCTGCTCACCCGAAGGCCTGGGTGCAGGTGTGCTTGCATAAAACTAAGCATTGCTCTAAAATTTCTTACTGGACCACCTTTGGTCTAACCTTCCACCTTGCTTCTGACTGGCATGCTAATCTACAAATCTAGCTCTCTTATTCTGCCTTTTTTTCTCTTTTACCTCTGCCTTCCTCTTTTTCTCCTCTTCTACCTGTTGCATATGCAATGATAACATGGAGAAGTCCATATCCCTGTTCAGCATTACTCTCTTATATTCTAATACCAAATCATCCGAGAGACTAGATGCAAACTTTCTCATTCAAGCTCTCATATTTTCACTAATTCTGGAGTATAACGGGACACGTGGGTGAACTTCAAAGTATACTCTTTGACGGTCATCTTTCTTTGTTTTAGGTTCATAAATTCTTTGGCCTTTGCTTCCCTCAATTCTTGCGGAAAGGAATGATCTAGGAAAACCCCTAGAAAGTCACCTCACACAAAAGGTTCGACATTTTCACCCCTCAAATATTCCCACTCATTGTACCACTGGTTAGCTATGTCCTTCAACTGATAGACTGCTAATTCAACCCCTTCAACCTCATTGGCAAGAATAACTCTAAAAATATTCTCTATCTCATCAATAAACCCTTGGGATCTTCTTTAATCTTTGTGCCAGTAAATGTGGGTGGGTTCAGCTTCATGAATTTACCAACCCGAGTATATTCAGATAAACCAGGCACCGAACTCATATTTTTAGACCAATGGGACTGAGAAGTCACTAGTTGAGCAATCATATGGATGGACTATCAGAACTCAGCATTTGAGACTTCTCTTTGAGGAGGCTGAGTACGGTAGGCACCAGTCCAGGGAGCCCGAGGTGGACTAGTCGGGACTGGAGGAACTTTCAGAGTACCAACAAATTCTAGAGTATAAGCGCTATTTTAGGTCCACATCCCATGTGTAGGGAGGACACCATCAACAAGAGTAATCTTCTTATTTGATCTATGAGGAGGCATGATGAATCTCTAAAATATATGAAATCATGAGTTAGGACGACATTACGGCTCTAAAGCACGAACTAAGACATAGATAAAAGAGAGACATTCCTAAGCGCCTAGTAGCTTTCCCCTTATAAGTGTGGTGCGCTACAAACCTATAAAAAGGACTAGATTTTGCAGATACCCTAGGACCATGAACCATGCTCTGATACCAAGTTTGTCATGACCCTAATCGATTCCCTGGTCGCGACGAGCATTTCGAACCATGAAGGTCCAAGAGCTCCTTTAACTTGTAACTATATGCATAATTCATCAACTAATCAAAATATGGAAGTAAATTAGAAACATTGTCATCTTATTATTTCAACTAAAACTATACGAACATAAGTTCATAAAGACTCAAAACCATCCAACACAAGTCTATGAAATCTCTACTAAACTGAAAACAACAACTATCTGAATCTAGCATAAGGCCCCCGGTCGAACCATAAACTAACAATAATTAAAAAAAAAACATCACAGGGAGGCTTACCAATTCCAAATGTCTTACAATGACCTACTGCTTAGCAGGACCTCGAGACTAAGTCTCAAATCCTGAAATATAGGGGGTTAGGACAAATGTACTGGTATGTGAAACAACCCAAAATAGCATGTTTTTATACAATGTAGGTGAAAGAATTTCAAAATAACAATAAACATAATATAAGAAAAAATACATGGTCATACTTTAGTGAACTTCAAAACAATTCTGACAACTTTGACTTACTCTTTATTTTTCTTCTGAGGTAGTCGGTACACCCTACAATTTATCATTCCATGGGCTATGTGGAATCCGCCATTGACTTGGCGGCCAAGCCCCCAATCCATGTTTTCTGCAAGGATTTAAGTTTTCATAAGTTGGTACACCCCATTACAGGTTCTTACATGATGTCCTAATTATCCTCTTTAAAGATAATACATGTATCGGTAAACCACGATTTCCAGCAATGAGCCCTTACACTCAAATGACTTCTTTAGGTAACTAGCTAGCTCTCTTAAGCCCAATTTTGAGTTCTTTAAAACCATGATTCATACTTTTAAAACATTCAACACTTACCTAGACTTGAAAGTCATTCATGTTACATCATAACAAAATCGTAACCATTTTCATCTATCATCATGTCAATGACCACCCAAAGTTTTAAAACTTCATGTGAGAGAGTGTCATGCTTTAAAGTTTCATTAGAGTTTACATCAAAACACTCTATGCTTACTAGTATAATCATATGGTGGCCATATCATAGTTGAATTACTCAAAACCCATGGAAATTATAAATTTGATACAACGAACATTTACTATACAAAATCATCCTCTCAATATATCACAACAATATCAAATCCATGACCATTAGAAGAGAATTCACCCTCTTGTTTCCTTTAAGAAAATTTGTGCATTTAAACAACCCACAACAATCTCATTCAAAGATATCATAATGGGAGAGGGAGTTTTGTCATTAATGCTCTCATTAAAACTTAACAATACAAACAAAAATATATATACATAGTTATAGTTCAAATCCATGAAAAATGGTTCAGGACAACATATATTTTCGTCAAAATAATTCCATGAAACATACTTTTCGAAACAATATCAAAACTCTTCTTTGTGAACATAATAAGGGATTTTTAATCTTGGTAAAATAATAAAATCTATGCCCATGGAGTTTAGGGTAGTCCAACATACATTAAGTACTTAGTTTAAAGAGTGAAACCCTAATCTTGACACCTTTCTTGAGAATCTTGAACTTAGAAGAATTGAATTCTTGATTTTGGGGAAAAAGGGAAGGGTTTGTTTGTGAGTAATTTGGAAGGGGGTGAGAAATTTCATGCCCTAATAACGTTATTAATCAAGATTAGACGAATTGAATTGATAGAAAAAGACATAATTTCCCCTCAAGCCTTTAAACTCGTAATAGAATACCATTTTGGAGGATTACTATAACACGCCAAGGGGCTCATCTCCATAGGCATCGCGACACAGTACAATCGTAGTGACCTACTATTTTTGTGATCCAAACACGGACTAATCCTCGTTCAAAAAATCTAAAAATCCCCCAAGAAATGCCCTTTACACCCCTAAATATGAATTGACTCAAAAATCTATGTCTCGGTGTCGGGAAGACCAAATTTAAAACCATCAAAGTTAGGAGGCTTAACATATGCCTAAGTCTCTCAACACTTAGAAAATTTTCAGGCTTTAATTTCCCTATACATGCAAGTAGGAGTGAAATCAAGTCAAGAATGATACGGGGTGTTACATACCTATTGAGTACAAGGGGACCATACGCCTTTCTACTTCTGTACCCTTTCGATGAAAACCCAGTTCAAGTGTGATATGTGATGGCTAACTGGTGTGATGAGAGACTTCATACTATCATAGTCGTATTTATTTACTTTCAAGGATAGACTATATGATTTTTACTTTTTTAGATTTATATTAGATGTGCATATATATATATATGTCTATACATATGGCCTAACTTCATTCTCAAAGCCTTGTATTGTGTTACTTATTTTGTATTTTTATTTTGTTTTGCTTTGTGGGTTTCTAGATTACTTACCAAGATGGGTCGAGATAGGTGCTATCATGATCTTAACTTCTGGGTCATGACAAATTGGTATCATAGCGCTAGGTTCATTGGTCTCACAAGTGTAAGAGTATAATGTCTAATAGAGTCTTGCGGGTTGATATATTGACGTCCGTATATCGAGTCTGTACCCCAGATGCCACACGATGCTCATAATCTTGAAGGACCACAAGTTAACCCATGACTGATACCTGCTGCAATAACTAAATAATAATACTAAAAATATGCAGAAAGTGGGCAAAAATTGGCCATAAGTTTCAACACTATAAATAGAACTAAATACGGTATAACAGTACCAAAATTGAAATATCTATCGAAAAATACTCTAGTCTGAAAAGCCTCTAAACTGTCAGAACTGTAGAGTTGATGGGACAAGTCCCTAACTAACTCTGACTACTGAATATGAAATACTAAAAGAAATCAATCATGTCCTAGAACTAAGTGAACTCACCACTAACTCTGACTACTGAAAGTCTGAACTGTTAAGGGTGCTCGGGAACCCACGTATCTAATCCTATAATATAAGACATCATAGCACAAAATAAAGGCATGCATCAGTACTTTGAATGTATTGGTATGCTCAGTGAGGTAGGCTGAAATGCATGGGTTCATATGCATGAACAATAATAACTGAATATCATAAATATGACTGAATGAGAGTACATGCATGAATACGTATACTGTAACTGAAATCATGATAACACTGGATAGTGAATCTAAATACTGATTAACTAAACTAATATCTGAGTATAATGATACTGAATTACTAATAAATGAATGACTTTATCTGATAGTCTTGAATTTGTGGAACTATACTTAGTTTCAAACTACACTGAGTGACTATATCTAATAGTCCTAAATCTGTAGAACTGAACTAAGTTCTATACTGAGACTGAATCTGAGATTAAGGCTGTGGGATATACTCATCTAACTAACATTCCCCTTCTCTAACTGATTTGGTGTCCAACCTGTAACCCCAGTTGGAAGGGTGTCAATACTGTGTCATGGGTAAGGACAAGTTGAGTCACCTTCATCTGGAATATGCTCTTAAAAAGAATGGTGGGACCCACAACTGGAAGGTTAAATTACCTCATCAAACCTTAACTGGCAGGTTAATATCTCAACCTACACTGGCTACATAGTTATGGAACTTAAAGACTACTTCTAAGGATCATACCATCTACTAGCAGGTGAGAACCCATCCTTGGTTTCACTCGGTGCTGAATCCTATTCCCAACTGAATAGACACTAAACTAATTCCTAGACTATACTAATCTTGACTGAACTATTATTGATTGTACTATTTGACAGAACTAAACTAAGTTCACTAAATTTCGTGGACTGACGAAATACTACTGAATTCTATTAACTAACTGAGTACCACTAAGTTCTAAGCTAAATATTGTTACTGACTTATGAATAATACTAATATTTTCCTGAGTTCTGTAACTGACCAAAGCTCTAGGTAAACAGCTAAGTTTTTTGTTATTGAATACCCCCAGGACTCGATAACATGAAAGGTAAATCATAGCATAATCTTGAAAAGCATAATCATGTGCACTTGTTCACAACTCATTTATGGAAACATTTTATCAAAAACTTGTGTGATACAACTTGCACATAAACTAATATGACATGATCTCATACCCTTATTAGTTCACATCAGTAATTCATCAAGCAATTGGTGAACATACATATGCACATAACACTAAACAACAAGTAGACATCATAATTCAAATCCTCATTGACAATTTCAAGGGTTTTATATGGATCCTCATGATATTACATACATATCAATTAACCTCACATGAAACTTATCATAAAACATGGATTTGAATCCTAATTAATCATTATAAACATGAATATAATCAAACCTAACATCCAATTCATGAAATACATGAACTTGAAGTTTAACAATAGTTTCTTGGACTCCAAGGGTGGAAGGGACCCCTGGATGAACACTTCACATACCTTGATTACTATTTTTAAGAAGATTGAAGTGAATTCTTGAGACTTGAATTCTTGAACATGATGAGGCTAGGGCTTGCTCTTGAGTGAGATTATGAGTAAAGAATAAGATTTTTCCCTATAGACTGATTAATTTTGTGTTAAGGCTGAATAAGGTGGGGAAAATAACCCATTTTTCCCTAAACCCTTATTAAAATAATGTTGAACAAGGCTACCCTTGCATCATAACCCCGCTTGGGTCAAGTAGCCATCGTGATGTGACCCCTACTCGGGTCAAGTATCCATCACGGTGCGACCCTTACTTAGGTTGATTGTCTCTCGCGATGCGGGGTTATCGTGACCCTTCACTGTTTTGGGTATCCAAACTCTCCCTTACACTAGTCCAAAAATTCCAAAACTCGCCTAAGATGACCTACAAGTGACCCTACTAAGACCAGGAAGGTTGGAAATAAAGTCCTTCATTTTTGGAAGGCTAAAATGATTCTAAGTCTTGATACTTAGCCAAAATTTTCTAAGTCTGGGACCCCTTAACAAGCTTAAAGAAATGAGTTAAGCTAAGAATTTTTTGGGGTCTTAAAATATCTCCCCTTTGGGAACATTCATCCTCGAATGAGACTAACTAAGATGGGAGAACTGAAAGATTGCTAGTACGTACTGGACATGCACAACTGAAATATGATTTTATGGATATGACTACAATTATACTATAATTTCATACTGAACATGCATATCTGATGTATGATTTGATAATTGATATTACTGATAAGCTGAGTTTATATATACTGAATATGCATATCTGATGTATGAGTACATGAATGAACATGATTCATGAATGCATGTCTGAATATGTAATAGTAACTGATACCAAGTTTGCAAGGAACATCTGAGCATAGGACTGAGTAAGTTTTTAAGAAAAGAGGTGAGGATACTTGGTCCACATATCTACTTTTACTTCCTACGTACCTTCCTCAACGGACTGATTTTGCCAAAGAACTTTGACTAGAGGGACTTCTTTGTTCCCCAGTCTATGAATCTGATAGTCAAGGATTTTGACCGGAACCTCTCCATAAGAGAGACTATTATGAATGTCTATGCCCCCTATAGGGACAATAGTTGCTGGGTTAACTATACATTTCTTTAGCAAGGAGACATGAAACACTGGATAGACTGAAGATAAATTTGAAAGCAACTCAAGCTCGTAAGCTACCTTCCCGAAATGATTGAGAATTCAGTAAGGACCGACATATCAGGGACTAAATTTTCCCTTCTTGCCAAACCTCTTCACTCCTTTCATAGGAGAGATTTTCAAATACACAAAATCACCAATCTCAAACTTAAGATCCTTTTTGCACATATCTACATACGATTTCAATTGGCTATGAGTTATCTTAAGCCTTTCCCTGATCAACTAAACTTTTTCTAGGGTATCAAATACCAAGTTAGGCCCTGCCACTGTAGCCTCACCAATTTAAACTAACCAATAGGAGACCTACATCTTCTACCATAAAGCGCCTCAAATGGAGCCATCTGAATGCTGGAATGATAGTTATTGTTATATGTGAATTCAATCAAAGGCAAGTGGTCATCCCAACTATCTTTAAAGTCAATCGTATACGCTCACAGTATATCTTCTAAAGTCTGAATAGTTCTTTTATCTTGACCATCTGTCTGAGGATAAAAGGTTGTACTGAGGTAAACTCAGGCACCAAGACCCTTTTGGAATGCCTTCCAAAAATAAGAGGTGAACTGGGTACCTCTATCTGAGATGATAAACAATGTAACATCGTGCAATCTGACCAACTCCCTGATATAGGGTTTGGTGTAATCCTCGGCCAAAAAAGAAGTATGGACTTGTAGGAAATGAGTTGATTTGGTCATCCTATCTACGATGATAAAAATAAATCATACTGATGAAGAGTACGAGGCAAACCCATCACAAAGTCCCTGTTCAGTTTTTGCCACTTTCACGTGGGAATGCTAAACTCCCGCATGGACAAACTAGGCTTCTAATGCACAATCTTAACCTGCTAACATGTTGAGCACTTAGCCACAAACTCTGTAATGTCTCTTTTCATCCCATTCCACCGATAGATCTCAAGCAAATCATGGTACATCTTAGTGGCCCTTGGATGAATAGACTAGCTCGCACCATGGGATTCTACGAGAATTTGCTATCTCAAGTTATCTATACTCGGTACACATAGCTGACCCTGACAACACAACATACCATCTTTCTCTTGGGAGAAAACCTCTACCTTATAATCTTTGACTGATTCTTTTAACTTGATGAGGCTGGGATCTCTATCTTCCTTTTTCTTCACCTCAGAAACTAGGGATGATTTTGAACTACTCTACACCCCATACACTACCTTCTACTAAATCGACTAAGCGGACACCTAGTTGTGCAAGCTGATGAACTTCTTGAATTAACTTTTTCTTATCCTCTTCCACGTGAACAACACTACTCATGGATATCCTACTGAGAGCATCAGCCATTATATTGACTTTACTCGAATGATATAAGATACTCATGTCGTAGTCTTTCAAAAACTCCAACTACCTTCTCTAATGGAGGTCTAGGTCTTTTTGAGGGAACACATACTGAAGGCTCTTATGGCCTGTGAACACATCAACATGCACCCCATATAAATAGTGCCTCCAAATCTTTAGGGAAAATACTATAGCTGCTAACTCAAGATTATGAGTGGAGTAGTTCTTTTTATGGGGATTAAGCTATCTAGAGGTATAGGCTATGACCTTTTCTCTCTACATCAACACATACCCAAATAGACCCTGGTTCATCACAATATACCACAAACCCATCTGAACCATCTGGTAGGGTCAAAACTGGAGCTGTAGTGAGTCGAGTCTTCAGCTCCTAAAAACTCTTCTCCTAAGAATCTAACCACTGAAATTTTACTTTCTTCTGAGTCAATTTGGACATAGGGGATGCAATAGATGAGAATCCCTAAAAAATCATCTATAATAGCTGACTAAGCCAAAGAAACTCCTGATATTTAATAGAGAAATGGGTCTGGTCTAGTTTCTCATTGCTTCAGTCTTTTCGTGATCAACTCTAATGCCATCACCAAACACTATATGGCTGAGGAAAGCTACTGAACTTGTCCAAAATTTGCACTTACTAAATTTTGCTAATAGCTGATGGTTTCTGAGGGCCTGTAATACTATTCTGAGATGGTCTGCATGATCTTATTCACTGCAGTAGTAGACAAGAATGCCATCTATGAAGACTATGACAAACATGTCCAAGTACTGCTTGAACACACGGTTCATCAAGTCCATGAAAGTTTTTGGAGCATTGGTAAGACCAAAGGACATGACTACAAATTTGAAGTGACCATACCAAGTTCTGAAAGTTGTTTTTGGGATGTCACATTCTTTGACTCTGATCTAATGATAGCCTAATCTGAGTTCTATCTTAGAAAAATAGTTGGCACCCTAAAGTTGGTCAAATAAGTCATCAATTTTTGGTAGGGGATACTTGTTCTTGACCATGACTTTATTTAGCTGGCGGTAGTCAATACACATTCTCAGAGAACTATCTTTCTTACACACAAATAAAACTTGTGTGCCCCATGGGGACATACTGGGTCTGATGAATCCCTTATCTAGGAGATTCTTCAGCTGTTCTTTTAACTTCTTAAGTTCTGCTAGATCCATTATGTATGGCAGAATAGATATGGGCTGAGTATCTGGAAGGAGATCAATTTTGAAATCAATTTCCCTTTCAGGAGAAACTTCGGAAAGATCTTTGGGAAACATATCTGGGAATTCATATGCTACTGGAACTGAATCAAGACTGGGAGTTTCTAAACTAGAGTCTTTGAGTAGCACAAGATGATAGACACATATTTAGATGTCATTTTTCTTGCCCTTAGGTAGGAAACAAGCTAACTCTTAAGTGTTGAAATACTACCTCTCCACTCTAGGACGGGCTCATTCGAAAAATTAAACTGGACAATTCTGTTTCTACAGTCGACTGAGGCATAGAAGGAATGAAGACAATCTATGCAGAGAATGACATCAAAATCGGTCATCTCTAATTTGACTAAGTCTGCTGAAGTGACTTTCTGAGATACCATAATAGGACAGTTCCTGTATACCCATTGGGCTATGATAGATTTACCCACTGGGGTAGAGACTAAGAAGGGCTCTGCTAGAATTTCAGGACTGACTCTGAAGTTAATAGCTATATAAGGAGTAACGAAGGATAAAAAAGCTCTTAGATCTAGCAAAGAATAATCATGTGAATGATAAAATTGTAACATACCAGTGACCACATCAGGAGAACTTTCTTGATCTTATCAGGACTGAAGTGCATAGAGTCTATTTAGGTGTTGCCCACTGGTGGCACTGGATGCGACACCCTGGTGATTTGAACGATTGAACTGAGCAACGAGATGGTTATACTAACTCTACAAATCTAACTAGGGACAATCTCTAACTCTGTGGCCTAGCTTTCTACATCCAAAACATGCATTACTGTCGACTTTATAGATACCTTTGTGATTTCTGCCATATTTTTGACAAAGGAGATTGGTTCGGGCACTGCTGACACTACCCTGAAGTTTAGGGCCTGGCACCCTTTCTTTATTGTCGTCTCTAAATTTTGGCACAAGATCACTTACTTAGGATGGAGATGGAATAAAGGATTTCGGGCAGAACTGAGAATAATTCCCACCCTCTGGCTTAGGCTGAGCAAAGTTGAAACTACCTATCCTCGTTCTCTTGTTCTCTCTCTCCCTCTCTTTATTTTTGGCCTCCTCTATCTACTAAGCATAGACCATAATCTTGGCTATGTATATCTCCTTAATTAGCATTGCAGTCCTACACTCTTTGACCATACTGTTAGATACCCCATACACAAGCTTACTCATCTTCGCTTTGCTATCTGATACTACATGCGCGGCATATCTAGCTAACTAAGTAAACTTGAGAGAATACCCTTGTACTGTTATGTTGACCTACCTTATATTGATAAACTCTAACACCTTGGCCTCTCTTAGCTCTAGGGGAAAGAATTTATCTAGAAAAATAGAGACAAACTTCTCCCATTCTATGGACCCTGCATCTGCGGCTCTCTCCTCTTTCCACTGTTTCAACAAAGAGTAAGCCACATCCTGTAATGGATATGTAGCTAACTCTGCACTTTAAACAGTAGTCACCCCCATAATATCAGTAACCTTCTGTACCTGATCAAGGAATTCTTGAGGGTCCTCATCTGACTAAGACCTGGTAAAAGATGGAGGGTTCATTCGAGTAAAATCTCGAATCCTAGCAGCAGCAGTATTATCCACTAGGTTAGCTGGAATAGCAGCTGGGCATTCATTTTGGGCTACCACAGAATGAGCTAGGGTGGTAAATATTGCTCTAAATTCAGCATGGGAAACGTGTTCATCCAGAGGATCTGGATGGATGGGATGGGGTTATGGCTGGTCTCCCATTCCTCTTTCCTTAGTCCTCTTTGGAGGCATATTCTATAAATAAAAAATAAAGAATTAGACTGAGAGTTTAACTAAAGCTCATGCTCACTCACAGGATATGAATACTGAAAGAAGGGAAATAATTCCTTAAACATCTCATAGCCTCCCATCCATAAGTGTGACGCACAACACACCCATGCACAAGACACTACTAGATGCAGTTTTCAGACTTCCTAGGACTCTATTGAAACTTAGGCTTTGATACTAAGTTTGTAACTCCCTGAGTCTATACCCCAGACTCTACACAATGCTATAATCCTGAAGGACCACAAGCTAATCCATGACTGGTCCCTGTTGTAATAACTGAATAATAATACTAAAAATATGTAGAAAGTAGGCGGAAACTGGCCATAAGGTTCAACACTTTAAATAGAACTGAATACGGTATAACAATAACAAAACTAAAATATCTGTCTGAAAATACTCTAGTCTGAAAAGCCTCTAAACTGTCTGAACTGTAGAGTTGTGGGATAAGTCCCCAACTAACTCCTACTACTAAAAATGAACTGATAATCTAAAATAATGAAAGAAAACAATCATGTCCTCAAACTAAGAGGACTCGCCACTAACTCTGATTGCTGAAAATCTGAACTGTTAAGGGTTCTCGGGAGCTTGCGCATCTAAAGAATGAGTTTATGCGTAAAGAATGAGATTTTGCCCAATAGGATGATTAATTTCGTGTTAAGGCCAAATAAGGTGGGAAAAATGACCCATTTGCCCCCATAACCCGTATTAAAATAATGTTGAACAGGGCTGCCCTCACGACGCGACCCCTGCTTGAGTCAAGTAGCCATTGCGATGTGACCCCTACTCGGGTGAAGTATCCATAGTGGCACGACCCTTACTTGGGTTTACTAGCCCTTGCGACGTGGGGCTATCATGACCCTTCACTATTTTGGGCATCCAAACTCACCCTTACGCTAGTCCGAAAAATCTAAAACTCGTCTGAGATGACCTTCAAGTGACCTGATCATGAATCAATTTAAAAATCCACTAACTAAGGCCAAGAAGGTAATAAATAAAATCATCCAAGTTTGGAAGGCTAAACTGATTCTAAGTCTTGACACTTATCTAAAATTTTCTAAGTTTAGGATCCCTTAACAAGCTTAAAGGACTAAGTTAAGCTAAGAATTTTGCGGAGTCTTACCATATATCTTTAAGGGGCTACTGGAAATCTATACAAAAATATCTCTAGTTTGATTCCTCATTATGCAGGTTATTCACACCATTAGTTCGGATGATAAAAGGCAACAAGGCTCTACCTCTCAACACAGTGAGGTGATCGACTTTTGGAAGTGTGGTGACAATTAATGCCAAAAAAATAAAATATTTAATTGCAAATATAAATATTCCAAATCTCAATATCAAGATTACCTAATTTAACATCATGGCATAACATATTTCACAACAAAATTCAAAACTCTCTCAACCTTTTCTTCCCCTTTTCAAACAACTTTCTTCTTTTCTTCACTCTACCAAGACAACAATCAAAATTTATCTCTTTTATTATCATCACATATTGTTCAACATCACGTTCAAACACATCTTTCAGTAGTTTAAAACAATCCATGGGAGAGTTTAAATAATGAACATTTATAAGTTCATACTTCTTTACCGCACACTATCCTCTTTCACCTCGATAATCATACATAGATCTAATAGTGCATAGGTCTATTGAGTTCTTTGTATTCTCTCTGAAAGTAAACTCTTCATCATTGACACTCATCTTTAGGGTTCCTTTCCTAACATCAATGAAAGCTCCAGTAGTGGCTAAAATAAACGTCCCAATATAATAAAATCAGCAGGGATTATAAAATTATTCGACCTTTATGAGAACATCCTCAGTGATACCCTTTGGAGCCATGCTTGATGTATCTGTAATTTGTAGAACTATGGAGGGGGGTCTTAATTTTCCAAAATAAAGTGTATTAAACATAGATAAGGGCATGAAATTTATACTTACCCCCAAGTCACACAAGACCTTCACAACATCACTTTCACTAATTTGTATAAGGAAGGTGAAACTCCATGGGCCTTTAGATTTTTTTAAAGTTTAGTCATCACCTTCGAATTGCACCCCTCAGTAAGTGCTTTATTCTCCAAACCCACAAGTCGACTCTTGTTTGTCACCACCTCTTTTAAGTACTTAGGATATTTATTCATTCCCTACAAAATTTCAAGTAAAGGGAGATTTATGTAAAGTTCTCTAAAGATGTCAAAGAACTTCTTAAAACATGCATCCTCTTTGGGTTTTCTTGAGTCTTTAAAGGAATGGTGGTAGTATTCTCTTTGTTACCTTATTAGCCGATTCAACAACTTTATTTGCAACTACCTTCTCTGGAACCTTCTTTAAAACTAGTGTTGGTCTTGTTAACTCTGCTTACACCTTATGTTTTTTTTCTTTTAAGGTGGTTCTTTAAATTCTTTTCCATTCCTCAATGTGTTTTTTATTGCATATTGAGGATTAGGATCTATATCGCAAGAAAAAAACCCCATGTGGCCTTGTGGTTTGTAGCTTTGGTGACCTGGCTCATTGATTATCTAAATTCTTTTGAAAAAGTTGCTGATTTTGTATATTTCCAGCCAAATATGCCTGATCAGCTACTATCTGTGCTTGGTTGGCAATGATTGTTTTAGCATCTCCACTATATTACTATACTAAGAACTAACATTCCTTTCCTTCTCCTATTACTAATAGTTCTGACTCTACCCTTGGTTTCCTCCCCATGAAAATTTGGGCTTATTCTACCAATTCTTATTGCAGATATTTCAAAAATTCGAATTTACTCTCTATGCAATGCCCATAAATTTTATCGACTCCATATTTGACCATACAAGTTTTCATAGTGACCACTTCTTCCACAAATTTTACATCAAGTTTACACATACTAAATTGTATTCACTAGGGCTTGAGTCTGAGCTACTCAACTTATTAAATTTGGTCAACATTTTGTTCTGAAAATAAGCTAACTAGCAGCCAATGTTGTAATGCTATCTACTTCTAACATACATGTAAGCTTCTTTACCATACCTTAAGGTACATCACCATACCACACTATAATACCCTGTATAGTACAGTTCAGGAGAATGTACAACTCATCATAGGTTTTCTCTAATCCTTTACCACCTTCTACCGCATCTAACTAAATATTTGTATTTAGTTCGACACTCTCATCAAAATTATGAGCCAATACATTATTCATCCGTTGGTGATGCAGGAATTCTCTGAAAAGCCCCTTGAATCTTTCCGAGGCCTGATATATGTTATCTTGCAACTTCTACTTGACACTCAATACTTGACTTCTTGAATTTATAATTTTTCTAGATGGGAAGAATCAGAAAAGCAACTTCCTTATGAAGTCTTCCCAAGTTGTGATTGAATATGAAGGTTCTACCTTCAACCATCTCTTTACTTCCCCAATAATGAGAATGGGAAAGTGTAAGTCTCACATTATCAATTGAGTCTCCTATGGGAAAAAAGTGTCATTGATCTCCAAGAAATTCTGCAGATATTGTTGTGTATCCTCGTGTTACAAACCTATAAACTGGACATTGATGTGCAATAACCACACCATATTTTGCTTTAGCTCAAATCTACCTCCTGGTTTTGATATGTGGATGTTAGAGGTAACATTAGTAGTGAGTGGGTTTGGTACTTTGTGAACTAATCTTTGTGCCATTATTTAATGAACAACCTCGTCCTATTGATCTATGTTAACCTATTGGATTAGGTAGAGAAGGTTTTCTTCTCTTGTCAACTGGTCCAAGCGTCATTCAGGTTCAGGATGTGCTTCAACCAACTTCCTTTCCCTTGCCATCTTACTAAGAGTAAAAACCTGTACCTGCAAGATTAGTGACAACGACAAAGTCGTTAGCACTTGTAAAATAAAATAGTAGTAAAGTAGCTCTTGTGAACCAGATATCTATCCCGTTGGGACTTGTAACTTAGTAACCAATCCAATTCAATAAATGCTATGAGTTTAAAAAAGTGTGATCGTAGCTCAAGAATTTTGTTGGTTTGTATAATTCTAGGATTTCAAATATAAAAGCAAAGACATAACTGAACATGTCGTAAACAATATTATGGAGGATTCCATGGTCAATGCATATTTCATAATATTGAATATATAGAAATAATTTCTCATCGGTTAAATTATCTATCTTTGTTGTTGTTTCACTGGGTTAATTATATGATTATGCTCTTTCAAGCCTTTAAATATCTATTCAAACTAGTCTCACAACTATATCATTAATCGAAAATATGGAGGTATAATTCGAATGAATTTATATGTCTTCCCCTATCAAAATAAAATGAGGCATTCTAAGTATATTCCTATCATAGATGCCAATAAATCCCTTTCTTTATTAAAGATAAGAACTCATCCCTTGTATTCTTTATTCTATCCTAGTATTTCTCCTTTAAGGCTCACACAAGAATTATAAGTTTATTCTGTTATCACAAATACTTAAAATAGTAAGATCAAAAATGTATGAACAATCAAATTTGATAAATAACATAAACCAACTTGAAATCAAGCTATACAGTCAAATTTACCAACTTTAAAATCATCCAAAGCAAAAAAAAAAAAACTTACACAAAACAGAACTAAATGCCTTGGGAACTATGCTATCAACTCCTATAGGCCAAAAAAATAAAATACAATTACTGAGAAGGTTAAAACATTAAAAATGCACAAAAACTAAATTTCACAATACAAATTGTTACAAAGATGGTCCACTTATTTCTACTATCATCACCTTTGGACTTAATATTGATTCTTGAAGGTCTGCAAAAATATTTTGCTTGTTTGGTTTGTATTATTCTTACTTTGAATTTCTTAATGGATACTTTTTACACTTCGACATATGAGGTGTCAAAACAATCTACGGAGTTCTTTGCTGAGCAACAGGATGACTATGAAAAATAACTAATCTCTATTGGGAATAACCAAAATGTGGATACAATGATGGTCTCAACTCTAGTGCACTCAATAAACAACTTTAACACTGAGAATGTCCAAAACGGTGGTACATATGCGGAGAGTTGGGAAAACATGATGCAAAAGGAGAAGGTTACTTCCCCTTCAGGCTTTAGTAGCACCTACATTGTGTCTAACCATGCCACGGTAGTTCTACCGTTAGCTGTAAGACATGTTATGTCTAAAATGAGTACTAATGATAATATCTTGAATAGTGTTCTTCATATTAATGAACTTGTTACTAATCTCTCTTAAATATATATCTTAACACTAGTAGGAATTACAAGTTGTTGAAGGTAGTTATTTTTCTCAAAATATTCTACAAGATGCAGATTCTTTTGAGGAAAGTGAAGAAGATGAATTGTTGGATAATAATTTTTCTAATGCTGCTAGGGATGTCGACATTTCCCCTAGACAACAAAGAAGTAGAAAATGCTAATTATTGTATATTATAAATTTTAGTAAATAAAATTACTTGTAGTTATATCAAATAACCTGTTTGTTGGTGGGATACATCAAATCAAATAGTAGTAGTAGTAGTAGGAAGGTGAAGAAGAAAATTTAAAATATGACTGATCACAATTTGGAAAGACATTAAATTAATTTCTAATTATTGTTATTTTGGTTTGCAAATAAAAATATTAATTATGTAATCCTATACAACAACTTTATTAGGTAAATAATTTACTGTGTCATATGCCTTTAAAATTTAATACCAAAACATCCTTATAAATTTACATCCACTTTTGCTCAACATTGTAAAAATTCATCAAACACATTTCTATATTGTTATTATCATTAGAACGAAGACTTTTATGGATAATTTCATCTAATCAAAAGCAGATGAAATACTAGACATCAACTCCAACCTAGTCATAGATATGGAAAACCTATGGCAGATTAAGATGTTCTTCATGGATGTTGAGCAATCTGTCAAGATATTTGATCTCTTGTTTGCGGATATTTCTAAGCATGTTCTTAACTACTGGATGAAGGGAATGGTTAAACAAGTAGAGAAAAATATAACACACAACATGTTGAGTAATGGGATGTTACTAAGAGAACATTCCTAAAAATTATGGAAGGACTTTTGCTTAGTGTTATCACAAGTTTGAAGTTATTATCACACCCACCACATTCTTAAGGCTGCCTAAATAGCTAAGGTAAAACACATGAAATCATCAATTCTATTCTCTCTTATTTTTCCACAGGTTTAGTAAAACAGTAACTCCTTCCTCCATAGTAGTTGTCTTATTGACCACATAATTCTAGAGCTCTGAGATGATGTTTCTTTCTCTCGGGTTATAATTTTTAATCTCTGTCAAAGTTACTATGATAGCTTTATAAACATCCTCAAATCAAATTTGTTTCAAGCCTTTTAGCTTTTCATCATCATCCCTATCATGTTCTCAAGTTTTCTATTAACCATAATGACTTTGATGGGATGCCATCCAAGGTATTTAATTAATTCCTTCCACTATGAGCATAACTTCTTACCTCTTTCATATGCTCCCCACTTATTATAGTTTCTCTTTATTGCTTCATGGAACCCCTTCCTCTTAACATCAATTAGAGCAACTCTCGATAACCCTTTTTAGTTATTAACCAACACTTTTAAGTGTCTTGTAACTCATCATTATTGTTTCTTTCTTTAAATATCAGAGTTTGATATGATGTTTCCAAACTATCATATTATTCTTCCATCATTGATAAACTCTTAAGGAGTGTGTCCACCTTTTCCAAAACTTCTTGATCACTTTCATCTTTAATATGTTTAATAACAATTCAAGGACTATGCATTTATTTGTGAGGATTTTCAAAAAGACCAATGCTGAATTCATGATTTGTAAAAAAATCCTTAGAAACAAGGGGATAGTCCTTGAATATGATGAAATATATTATAGATGCAGGTGATCAAAAAGTTTTGAAATAGGTAGATGCACTTCTTAAAAGTTTAAGAGAGAAGGAAAAATAATATGATGGTTTGGAAGCGTTAAATCAAACTCTAATAGTGAAGGAAAGAAAAACTAAAATGTGTTACAAGATGCTCTAAAAGTGTTGGTTAATGGCTTAAAGGAACTGCCACGAGTTGGCCCAAGTCATGTTAAGAGGATGGGAGAGCTCGACAATGGACCATTCTATGAAGTAATAAAGAGGAATTATAATGAGTTGGGAGAAGATGAAAGAGGTACAAAATTATGATTGTTGTGGGAGGAATTCCTTAGAGACCATGGATAGCGTCCTATCAAAGTTGTTATGGTTAATATGAAACTTGAGAATGTGATAGATGATGAAAATAAAAAGCTAAAAGACTTGATGAAAAATTATGTTGAGAAAGTTTATAACATTGTCACAACAAATTGACAGAGATTAACCATTACAACCCAAGTGAAAGATTCATCATCTCAGAACTTTAGAATTATGCAGTCAATAAGAAATATACTCTAGAGGAAGGAGTTACTATGATACTAAATCTGTGAAAAAAGAGAGGATCAAATTGATGCTTCCATGTTCTTTTCCTTAGCTTTTTTGGCATCCCCACGAATGGGGTGGGTGTGATAACAACTCCAAATTCATAATAACACTAAATAAAAGTCCTTTCATAATTTTTATGAATGCTCTATGTTTGACCATTCTCTTCATCTAGTGGTCAAAAATATGCTTGAAAATATCCACAGATGGAAGCACCAATCTCATGGAAGTTGTTACAATGTTGATGTAACAACCATAGTTGTGAATTTCACTTTTTTATGTATTTAGATCTTTTTTCCTTTTTTCATAGTTGATATATGCTGTTTTTGAGTTGTGGGATCGGTTAACATGGTCTTCAATATGTACGGGAGTGATTTGAGTGAGTTTGAGACTTTAGAGGATTTTAAAGCTCCTAGATTGACTTAGTCAACATTTGGTATTCTGAGCACCAGATGGTAATTTGGACAGTTATGCTAGATTCAAAATGTCAGCTTTGGGTTATAAGCATTGTCAGTTCTGGCTCAGAGCCTTTATTTTGCATTTTGACTCTTTTAATGAAAACTATCTAAAATAAGCTTAAAGGTGTCCCAAGAACTAAATTGTTATAGATAACCTCTTTTTGTAAATTCGATGATTTCATTGAGTCCGAAATGTCAAAAATAGCCTAGTAGAATATCTATTTTTATTTTTATAGGTTCCCAAATAAAATAATTTAATTGGGAATGTTTTTCCAAGTCCCTGCAGGTTTATAGTTTCTATTGCAACATTAGGGGCATCATCACGATGGTGTGGCCATAGGTCGCGATTGCATCCCTTGATTGATCTACACATATGATCACAAGGTAGGGAATTGTGATTGCAAAGAGATATATGATGGACCTGGTTGAGTTGACCCATTACAATTGTGAGTCTTAGCTGTGAGCTCATGATAAACTAATTAATACCGATCAATGTTGGCCATTATGTTTGCATGTTGGGGACCTAAATCAAGAGGCACTGTTCATCAAAATAGTGGAATTTCTCTAATTTTGTAAGTCTCTCACTTTCCAACTTAAGGACCTGGGGTGGTGGTGGTTTTAAGAAGGGTTTCTAACAATATTGTGTGGGTAAATTCCAAAATCCCATTTCAATATTTTCCCACTGATCACCTCTTCAAATTAATAGTAAAAAGTTGATTTCAAATTGGATTTGGGGGGGGGGGGGTAAAGGTCAATTTCACTACATTTTCATTTGGGTTTTCAGATTTAGACTTCTCTTATTATGAGAAACATGTTAAAATTTTTCAAAATTACCCTTTTCATTTTGAACCAACTGTGAACTATTTTTGGACCCGATATAAATATAGTCGATATTGGTATTTTTAGTTCCCTTTTAACACAGAATATATATTGGTAGTTTTACTTTGTTCCAAGACATCTAGGGATCCATCTTGAAGGGGCTAGGCTTAGATTTTGATATTTTAAGGTCGGTTATGGCTTAACTTTCTTTAAATTAGGTTGGGTAGTTAACTATTCTTATAAAAATAATTATGGATTGGGGAATTTGACGTGGAAATTGTAATTTTGAGGTTCTTATTATTATTATTATATTTCCCGATTGGGGGCTTACATGCATATTTCCATTGACTTAAAGGATTATATTTAGTATGATGCTTATGAGGGGACATTATTTGATATTATAGGCCTTATTTATGCACGAAATGTCATTCTTAATATTATGATGCATGTGGGCTTGAATAGATATTATAGCTCTTATTTGAGCATTATTTTCCTCTATCATTATGGTGAAGGTATTATTAATATCTTACACGACTATTTATTCTAGTGGTGTCGTACGAGGGATTAAATCATAAATTATTGACATATTGAGTTGATTGTGAGTGTGTTTTTTACTTATATTGAATCTATTATCTTCTTCATACTAATTTGTTGTGAGTATTACATTCTCATTTCATAAATACATATGCATGTGATATTGGTACCACTGATAAATGTCGAAGGTCTATTGGAAACAACCTCTCTACTTCTTTGGAGGTAGCGGTATGAACTGCGTATATTTTACCCTCCCTAGACCCCACTTTGTGGGAATACACTGGGTTTGTTGTTGTTGTATCCGTACCACTGATAAATGCTGATTTTCAAAGAAAATGATATACTTTATAAACCCTAGATTATAATTATTAGCTGACAAGGTTGATTGAGATATGACATTGAGATTTGAGAAAGTATACATATTGCGAACCCCTTATTTGTCCTATCTTGCAGTGGTGAGGCCTGGATGGTGTATATGAAAAGTCATGTGATGAATTACTTTCATAATTTTCTCACAACCATTACATTTTCATCTCTTCTTATGTGTTTATTACCATGTATGTGCTTCCTTTATACTTTCATGTGTAACTATTTCCTTATCGGTGTCATATTATGGAATTGTTAGTAGAGATGGTGTGAGGTAATATTTGGGAGCTTTTTATTTATGTCGATGGAAGCACACTCATAATACATTGTTTAGTTTCTACTTTGCTTAATTGGCCTATAATACCTATTAAGTACAAGTAGACCATATTCGTTCCTACTTCTGTACCCTTTCGATGTAAACCCAGTTCAAGTGTGATCTGCAGTGGCTGACTGGTGTGGTGAGAGACCACATACTATCTTAGTTTTCTTTATTTACTTTCAAGGACAAACTATATGCTATTCAGTTTTTCAATTTGTATTGGATGCTATTCTTAATTACAAAACTAGTTTTTTTTTTTGGTGGGGGGGTTTGATTTTTTTTGTTAATTACAACACTAGTTTTTTTTTGGTGGGGGGGTTTGAATTTTTTTGTTTGGAATATATAAATATATATATTATGTCCTGACTTCAGTCTAAAAGTCTCATATTATGTTACTTATTCTATATTTTGATTTTGTTTTTTTTTGCTTTGCTTTGTGTGTTTATGGCTTACTTACCAAGGCTGGGCCGAGGTAGTTGCCATCATGATCTAAACTTTTAGGTCGTGACAAATTGGTATCAGAGTGCAAGGTTTACCGGTCTCAAAAGTGTAAGAGTAGGAAGTCTAATAGAGTCTTATGGGTCAATACATTAACGTAAAAATCTATCTTTAAGGGACTACTAGAACCTTTACAAAAGCATCTCTAATTTGATTCCTTATTATGCAGGTTGTTCACGCTAGCATTTTGGATGGTGAAAGGCGACAAGACTCTGCCTCGCAACGCGGATAGGTGATCAACTTTTAGAAGTGCGACAACAATTAATACCAAAAAATAAAAAATATTTAATTGCATATATAGATAATCAAAATCTCAATAGCAATAAGTGCCTAATTTAATATCGTGGCATGACTCATACCACAACAAAATTCAAGACTCTCAATCTCTTCTTCCCTTTTTCACACAACTTTGTTCTTTTCTTCACTCTACTAAGACTACCATCAAAATTTAGCCACTTTTTTACCATCACATCCTATTCAAGATTTCATTCAAGATCCTCTTTCAGCAGTTTAAATCATTCAATGGGAGAGTTTAAATGAAGTACATTCATAAGCTCATACTTCTCTACTGCACAGTCATCCTCTTTCACCTCGATAATCATACTTAGATCTCAATAGTGCATAGGTCTATCCTCTTTCACCTCACTAATAATACTAAAATCTCAATAGTGAATAGGTCTATTAAGTTCTTTGTACACTCTGAAAGTAACCTTTTCATTATTTACTCTCATCTTTAAGTTTTCTTTCCTCACATCAATCAAAGCTCTACTAGTGACTAAAATTAGATGTCCCAATATAATAGGCACCCTGTCTGCTTCTTAATTAAGAATAATAAAATCATCATGGATTACAAAATTATTCAAAATTTATTAGAACATCCTCAATAATTCCCTTTGGATCCACGCTCGATGTATCTGTATGTTGTAAAACTACGAAAGGTCTCGATTTTCCCAAACAAAGTGTATTAAATAGAGACAAGGGCATGAAATTTATACTTACCCTCAAGTAACACAAGGCCGTCACAGTATCACTTTCACTAATTTTTATGAGGAAGGTGAAACTCCAAGGGTCTTTAGCTTCTTTTTTTTTAAGTTTGGTCATCACCATCGAACTGCACCCCTTAGTAAGTGCTTTATCCTCCAAATCCACAAGCCACCTCTTATTTTTTACCGCCTCTTTTAATTTCTTAGGATATCTAGTCATTCCCGGCAAAACATCAAGTAAAGGAAAATTTATATAAAGTTCTCTAAAGATGTCAAAGAACATCTTGAAAAATGCATCCTCTTTGATATTTTAGAGCCTTTAAAGGAATGGTAGTAGTAGTCTCTTTGCTGTCTTCTCAACTTGTTCAACAACCTTTTTTGCAACTATTTTCTCTGGAACCTACTTTAAATCTAGTGTTGTTCTTTTTAACTCTACTTGCACCTCATGATTTGTTTTTTACTTTTGAGGTGCTTCTTCAAATTCTTTTCCACTCTTCAATGTCATTGCCATTACAAGCATTAGGATCACTATCGCTTGACAAACCCCTTGTGGCCTTGTGCTTTGAGCTTTGGTGAATTGGCTCATTTGCTTCTCTAAATTCTTATGGGCAAGTTGCTGATTCTATATATTTATAGCCAAATATGCCTAATCAGATACTATCTGTGCTTGGTTGGAAATGACTTTTTAGTATCTCCTCTATATTACTATACTAAGAACTAACATTGCTTTCCTTAGCCTATTGCTAATACTTCTGACTCTATCCTTGGTTGTCTCTCATGAAAATTTGGGCTTATTAGGTATTTCCATAATTTTATTTACTCTCAGTGTATTACCCATAAATTTTACTGACTCTAGATTTGCTCCACACAAATCTGCAGAGTGATCACTACTTTCATAAATTTTGCACCAAGTCTGCACCTACTAAATTATTTCACTATTTGATCTACTCAACTTATTAAATTGGGTCATTTTCTGGTTTGAAAAGAATCTGACTGGGCGGTCAATGTTGTAATGCTATCTACTTCTAACATGCCTATAGGTTTCTTTACCATACCTTTAGTTGCATCACCATACCACTCTATATTACCCTGTGCAATACGGTTCAGTAAAGTGTACAACTCATCATAGGTTTCTCTAATGCTTGATCACCTGCTGCCATATCTAACTGAATCTTTTTATTTAGTTCAAGACTCTAAACAAAATTATGGGCAAAAACATCATTCATCCGTTGGTGATGCAGGCAGTCTCTGAGAAGACCCTTGAACCTTTCCCAATCCTTATATATGTTCTCTTGCAACTTCTACTTGTAACTAAATATTTCACTTATTGATTTTATAATTTTACTAGGCGGGAACAATAAAATAAGCAACTTTCTTGCCAATTCTTTCCAAGTTGTGATTTAATTTGAAGGTTCTACCTTCAACCATCTCTTCGCTTCTCCCAATAGTGAGAATGGGAAAAGTATGAGCCTCACATAATCAATTGAGTCTCCTATGGGAATAAAAGTTTCATTGATATCCAAGAAAATACGTAGATATTGTTGTGTATCCTCATCTGACAAGCCTATAAACTTGACAGTGTGCAATAACTACAACATATTTAACTTTAGCTCAAATCAACCTCCTGGTTTTGGTATGTGGAAGCTAGAGGTAACATTAGTATTGAATTAGATTGCCACTTCATAAATTGATCTTTGAGCCATTATTTCAAGAACAACCTTATCCTATTGATCTTATTAAACCCACAAGATTAGGTAGAGAAGGGAGGTTTCTCTCCTTAGCTGGGGAAAGTATTGTCAGGTTCAGGATATGATTCAACCAACTCTCTTTACCTTGCCATCTTGCTAAAGGAAAAATCTGTACCTACAAAATTAGTGACTAAGACCAAGTTGTCAGCCCTTATAAAATAAAATAGGAACAAAGTAGTTCTTTTGTGCCAGATTTCTATCCCACTGGGACTTGTAACTTAACAAACAATCCAATTCAATAAACTATAAGTTTTAAAATGTACGACCGTAACCCAAGAATTTTATTGGTTTGTATAATTCTACGATTTCAAATATAAAAACAATGACATAATTGAAAGTGTCATAAACAATATTAAGGAGGACTCCATTGTCAATGCATATTTCATAATCATGTATATATAGCAATAATTTCTCGTCCGTAAAATTATTTATCTTGATTGTTGTTTCATAGGATTGATAATATGACTATGTTCTTCCGAGCCTCTAAATCTCAATTCAAACTAGCCTTACAACTACATAACTAACTGGGAATATGGTGATATAATTCGAATGCATTTATATATCTTTCCCTATCGGAATAAAATGAGCCATTCTAAGTATATTTCTATCTTAGATGCTAATCAAACCTTTTCTTTATTAAAGATAAGAACTCATCCCTTACATTCTTCATTCTGTCCTAGTGTTTTTCCTTTCCGGCTCACAAAAGAATTATAAGTTTATTTCAGTTATCACAAACCGTTAAAACAATAAGAGAAAGAATGCACAATCAATCGAATGTGATAAATAACATAAAATAAATTGAAATCAAGCTATATAATCAAATCTACCAACTTTAAAATCTTCCTAAGCAAAAAAACTCACACAAAAATACAACTAAATGCCTTGGGACTACGCCACCCACTCCTGCAGACCAAAAAGAGTAAATTACAATTACTAAGGATAAAGTATTCAAAATGCACAAAAACAAAATTTCCCAATACAGATTATTACAAAAATGGTCCACATGATTTTCACTTTCACCACGTTGAACCTAAATATTGATTCTTGGGGTCCTGCAAAAATATTTTGCTTGTTTGGTTTTTATTATTCTTGTTTTGAATTCCTTATAATGGATAATTTTTACACCTCAACGTATGAGGTGTCAACACAATCTATAGAGTTCTTTGCTGAGCAACTGGATGACTATGAATACTAACTAATCTCTTTGGGGAATGACCAAAATTTTGATACAATAATGGTCTCAACTCTTGTCACTCAATAAAAAACTTTACACTTTGGAGAAAGTATGCCAAAATAAATTTTTTTCAAAACTATTTTGCCAAATACCTAAAAGTTATAAAATATTGGCCAAATACCCACATAATTCCACCTCACCATCAACTTTTTCAACATGACAATTTCAGCCCCAACTTTTATAATAATTCACTTTAACCCAATACTTCCAACTTAATAAATTCACTCACAAGTTTCTAATAATACACTTCAACTCACTCCATCATCCACCATTATATATACAAAATATCTAGGTTTTTCAAAAATATTAAAAATAAAATTCCAAAAGCTAAAAATAGAATGTGGTTATTTTTCCCTCCAAAAAGCTCCGATTCCGGCCACTTTTTCAGCGATTAGCTGCAAATCAGTCCACAAACATCATAAGCTTGTCCATGAATCCATTGTTACCCTATTTGTTTCCTATCTTCTCAAACACACTTTTCACCATTGTTAAAAAGCTTTAAATCACTCACATTACTCGAAACCACTTTAGAAAGTGCATTACAGCATCTCAGACGACTCCAAGTTTATTCTCTATTCTATAAACCCAACAATCATTGATTAGAAGCAATATTTGCAATTTTATGTTTTTGTACGGATATCTGTGCAGCTATCGACCCGTCATCATCAGTCATAGACCGTACATACAACCCGACATAGACCGTAAGCATAATCTACCATCGACCAAAGCTTAATTCTATGATGTGTATTGTAGAATTTATTCTGATTTCTAGTGATTTCATGGGAGAATGGGTGGAGAATCCCAAATATTGGAAATGGAGATCATTTATCAAGGTGATAATTCCCATTCCTGTTCACCACAACAGTTCATACGACAAATTTGTTGCAAACATAATGCAGAACGGGGATCTAGATTGTGCTCTGAGCGACGTGGTTATTAGTTATCTAATACATTTGAGGGAAAAGGTGAATCCTATGATCATAAATAGCAATGTACGTGTGCTGACGTACATAATGGATGCTGATGCAGATGACTTTAGGCCTATTTTGAGGATACATATGGTTGAGAGGTCCTTTGAAGGACCACTGAACTCATCAGCACCCCTACTGCAGCGCCCGACAATCGATGATGATTTGATCGATGATGATTTGAATGATTACGAGAATAGTGGCAATCATCCAATTAATATGGAAGATAATTATTCTATGCATATGGAAGACTTTTCATCGGGCTCGCAAGATGATAAAGAACTTCGTGGAACGGCATCACAACCAGGACAGTCCTTCTCCAATGGAACCAATTTCTATTGTAGTCAAACATTCGCCAATAAGAAAGCTGAAAATGCTACTAGATTTAGCAGCGGCGAGGCAGTCTTTTGATTATTTTATGTAGAAGAGCTGCATGAAATTGATTAAGTTGAAATATTTATCTCGTGGTTGTTGCAGGCAAAAAGTATGGGACCTCGGACGAATTTTGCATATACAAGTATGTCAGGTTGCACACGTGCAGTGTTGAACACGCCACTCGCAGGCACAAGAAAGTATCATCTGAATTAATTTCTTTAGTATGCGTAAATTATTTTCGAGATGGTAAGGGTCAAAGCATAAGAGAAATTCAAAAGATTGTGTTTAAGGAGTTGCGCTGCAACGCAAATTATTGGATGTGTTGGAAAGAAAGTATAATTGCAAAGAACACATTCGTGGGACACTGAAACACAGATATGCTTGCTTGCCGGCTTTTTCCCACATGGTGGAGTTATTGAATCCCGAGTCTTCTTACTCTAACATGGTAAATCAGATGAATGAATTATTCGTTTACTACTTCTTAGCATTCGAAGCTTGTATACGGGGATATGCCCACATGAGAAAGGTAATTACCATCGATGGCACACATTTGTATGGAAAGTAAGGGGGTGTTTTATTGAGTGTCATCACACAGGACACTGAAAATCATACCTTTCTGATTACCTTTTGTGTCGTCGATAAAGAGAATGATGCTTCTTGGACCTTCTTCTTCTAGAAGATGAAGTCTATTGGAGAAGATAAACCAGATCTATGTGTCATCTCCAACAGGCATATTATCATCACCAATGTCTTCTCCCATGTATGTAGTCGTGCATATCATGAACTTTGCATGAAGCTTCTCGCTGAAAATCTTTGCACAAATCAACACTGCATAGAACATCTTTATATATTCTACACCGCGGCAAAGGCTTATTCCTTTGATGAGTTTAGCAATAATTTTATGGAATTAAAGAGTAGTGCCCCAAGGCAGAACATGTCCTTGAAAATGTACTTGATTTTCCAAAATGGAGTAAAGCACACTTTCCAGACAATAGGTACGACATGATGACCACAAACATCGTCGAGTCACTCAACTCGATTTTGATGGATGAACGGGAGTACCCCGTGTCATACATATTCAATTTAATTGCTAGAAAATTTGGTGAAAAGTGTAGGGAATGGTATGCCTTTGTCGATGGTAAACTAAAACAATTGGTGCCTTATGCGGAAAGGATCCTAAGGGATAATAAGAGCGCGAGCGATTCCTTGTATGTGAATAATCCAAACGAAGTTCTCGACCAGTACACGGTGTTCGGCAATGGCATCACTGCCAAGGTTAATCTCTTGGAGAGAAGTTATTCTTGTCGAAAATTTGATTTGGTAAAAATACCATGAGAACATGCGATGGCAGCTTTGCGAGCAAAGCATGGCGATGATAAAGGTTATGGTAACTCCTTCTACAACTACTCTTCGCCAATTTATAAAGATGAAAGTTACCTCCTTGCATATACAGAAGCAATTAATGTTGTCCCTCCGGAGGCTGAATGGACTGTGCCATTGGAATTGCAAGATACTAAATTTTCACCACCCCCTACGATCCCAAACTCGGAAGGAAGAAATTCAAATGCACTAAGGGCATCGGTGAGACACTCAAGTACAAAAGAAGGAATAGGTTTTCAATATGCAATAAATCCGGTCACAAAAGAACCACGCGTAGAATGGCCATCAAATCATAGATAGGCTTTTTTTTAGCTTCAGTTGTAAAGCTACTGTTTTGATGGCTAAATATGCATTTCTGTAGATTTTAACCTTCAGTTGTAATAGACTTAAATCATTGTCTATGATAGACTACGTAAAGTGTATGGTGCATATTTCCCAAGGTCTACAAAATATTATCTATTGGTTATATTATTGCTCATCTAACACGCTATCTTGGTCATTTTCTCGCCTTATCTCTCCAATCGATGCAATGAATCGTTGTTTCCCTTATTTCCCATTCCTAATTTAATATAAAGCCGCATAAATGTCTATTCACGAGAGAAACCATTGGTATACGCAAACCAAGCATTTTCTCTTCTCACAAACGTCGACCTACCATTGGGTAGATATATGAACGGACGTCATCTATAGGTCTATAAGTACAGTTCCTTTTTCTACATAACCTTTCACTTGTCCCTAAACCAAAAATATCAGAAACCCTCTTCTTCTTCTTCTTCACCAAAAACTGAAATCATGCTTGGTCGTAGAATTCCCCTTTGCCCAATCAGACGAGTTCCACCTTGTACCTATGATCTTCTGCTGCTTCGAAATGACTTTGACCATCTTTTCTACGGCCAGGGAGAATATTGACGGTACTTAGAGCGTGAGCTCCGGCGAATTGCTCGTTTCCTTCATCCAATTGTGGAGCATCTTTGAATGGAAGAAAACTACTACATCACCCCCCACAATCCCCATAATTTATTTTACTTTTTTATTTTAGTTTATGTTTTTAAGTTTTTTTGGTTTGTTCGTTGCTGAAGAAGCTTTCTCTGTAGGATTTTGTTAGAAGAAAGCTTCTTCTATTTTTCCCTTTTTGTTGTAAAGATTATCATGTAATGCAATGAATAAGTTTAATATAAGTATGTTTCAGTTTGTTTTAACATTGTGTTTACCATCTTTGTTCTGATATCTTATTTTTTGTATGTGGTAGTTATTCTTCTATACGGACAAAAACTCGAATCAAATATGTATGCCTTGTTCAATTTACAGTACTGTAGCTTGACTAATTTCTTGAAGAGTATAAAGTAATATATAGTCTATCGTCGATTGTATACTCAATATTTTCCCGACTGTACATATTGATCGATCGTAGACTATGTGAATCGATGGGTCATCGGTTAAATTAAAACAAATAATAACATATTATTAAAAAATAATTTAATTAAAAAAGATTTAAACAGATTATCTCATGTTTTGTGGCTGGTGGAAGAAAATAATTAAATTAAAAATGATTTAAATAGATAATTACACATTTTGGGACATGTGGAAGAAAAGAATTAAATTAAAAATAAATTTAAATAGATAATCACATGTTTTGGGGCTGGTGGAAGAAAATAATTAAATTAAAAATAATTTAAATAGATAATCACATGTTTTGGGGCTGGTGGAAGAAAGTAACTTAATTAAAAAAGATTTAAATAGATAATCTTAGAGCGGTGGTGACACTTAATAGACCGTCGTAGATCATGACCTATGTCTGCCATCGATTAGTCTGGTCTACCATAGACTTACACCTTTAGTAGTGCATCAATTGATATCATGATTATGCGTAGACCACGGTGATCTATGTATACTGTTATAGACCATCACTTGGATGTAATTAAAATGAATAAATAAACTAAAAATAAATATAGTGTGAATTTCTACATATGTTAAGGAGTGTAAACAAGTCACATAATCATATTAGAGCTTAAACAAATTAGGGAGCGTGAATTAAGGAATGTGTGGATGGGTAGTGGTTGAATGTTCAATATCCTAAGAATAATATTTTTCAAAGAACAAGGTATTTAGGATGATGATTGTTCTACCATTATCAATTCCACACACTCTTTTGATTTACGAGTGGTGATGGAAGGAGTATGTGGAATGTGTAGTCATCAAATACAATACATATCTTCAAAACATACTTGTGCTTTCACAAACATTACTCTAACGATATTGAACATTCAACCACTACCCATCCACACACTCCTTAATTCACCCCCCCCCCCCTATTTGTTTAAGCTCTAATATGATTATGTGACATGTTTACACTCCTTCATATGTGTAGAAATCCACACTACATTTATTTTTAATTCATTTATTTTTTTTAACTACATCCAAGTGATGGTCTATAATAGTGTATATAGATCACCGTAGTCTACGTAGAATCATGATATCAATCGATGCACTACTAAAGGTGTAAGTCTATGGTAGACCAAACTAATCGATGGTTGACATAGGTCATGATCTACGACGGTCTATTAAGTGTCACCACCACTCCAAGATTATGTTTTTTAATTAATTACTTTCTTCCACCAACCCCAAAACATGTGATTATCTATTAAAATTATTTTTAATTTAATTATTTTCTTCCACCAGCCCCAAAACATGTGATTATCTATTTAAATCATTTTTAATTTATTTATTTATTTATTAACTACATCCAAGTGATGGTCTATAGAAGTGTACATAGATCACCGTAGTATACGTATACTTAGGATATCAATTGATGCACTACTAAAAGTGTAAGTCTACGGTAGACCAGACTAATCGATGGCTGACATAGGTTATGATCTACGACGGTCTATTAAGTGTCACCACCAAATCAAAAAAGAAAAATTACTTTTCCAAAGGTAATAAAAGGCCACTTTTGTAAGCCATCAATGTTAACACTTCATTTTTACTTCATATATAAGGTGTCCATCCCTCATTATTTTATTTCATTCACTTTGTTTTGATTTTAAAAATTATACAATGTCCCAAGCATCTCAAACATCCAATTCTAAAAATACTCTAATTTGTCATTGTGGGAATGCAGCTATCTTGACGACGTCATGCACGGATTCAAATCCAGGTCGCAAATTTTATAATTATGCAATTGTGAAGGTGAGTTGTGTGTGTTTTTTTAAAATGTTTAAATTAATCATTATGTAATTATTATTTTTTTCTAGGATAATGGCGCATGCTCATTTTTTAAATGACTTGATGAGCTATCACCTCCAACCAGTCCATCAACATTGAATTCAGGACTCGAGACATCAAATTTTCAAGGCTTGGCAAAATTTAATCTACTACAAAAGCTCCAACAATGCGAAGAAAATAAAGTTTTTCTCATGACTTTGTTCAAAGAAGCTAAAGAACAGAGGGATCACTTTAAACTATTGCTACATGACACCTAATTAGAGAGGGATCAACTAAAACAAAAATTGATTTTGGCCGAAAAAAGGAAGAATGTCCTAAAAATGATGTTATGTGTTATAATGCTAGTATTCATTCTTTGAAGAAGTGTAACATAGATGTAGTGATAAATATTAATAGTTCTATTTTCTATAATGTTAATAGTATTTTTGATAGAATCATAGTCGATTAAACAACACGTCAACTTAAATTCAACCAGCAGGATAATAATAGAGTATGCATACAGTATATGAAATATTAAGTATGCATTCTATGATATCAAGAATACAATGTACCAACAATGACCACACCATGCATATTCAAATTCCATGCCACAAATCAGTTTGACAGAAACAGATTCAGTGAAGAATCATAACAAGTTTCATAAAATAAAAAAATAATTGTCATATCTTACCACCAGATCCTTCAATCTTCATATTTGTGAAATAAAAAAAAATTATCATATCATAACAACTCATCATACAACAACACATTAAACGGCTTAGGATTCAAATGTCTCTTTACCTAAGTTCCTTATCAACACAAGTGTTATTGTTGATTTCATCAACAATGTCCATGACCATATTTTTTTGGTCACCTTCAGCTCCTTTTTTCTCAACAGTTGCAGCTGGTCCTTCATTCTCACCTTCTTTTTCTTTATTTTCAGCATGTGCAACAGCTGGTTCTTCTTCAGTTTTCTTTTCTTCCACACCTTATTGTTTTTCTTCACCTGCAGCAGTTGTTTTTTCCTCAGTTTCTCTTTTCGTTCACCTGCTGCTTCTTTCTCAACTTATTCTTTGTCAGCTTCTTCTTCAACGTTTTTTTCTTTTTCCTCACTTTTGTGTTCATCTGCTGTTGTTTCTTCTTCTGCTTCTTCTGTAGCTACTGCTTTTCCACCTTCTTCTTGGCTCTTATCTTATTCCATTTATTCTTCATCATCCTTCTTTTTTTTCTTCTTTTTCCACTTCTGCCACAATAAAGGCCAACTCATCTATTTTGGTCCTTTTATCCCCTTCTTCATTCCTCTCTGATTCATAAAGTTACACATGCACTGTATCATCATATTACAAAGTGTTACTGAATATAAAGATAAAAATTCATTAACAACATCAATTATTAAATGAAGTTACCTCGCTCGTGTTGTCGCTCATCCTTTTCCTTTTTCTTCATTCCTTGCTCTCTGATATAGGCAACAATATCCAACACCGCTTCCTCGAGTGCAATAATATGCTTATGAAGATCCCCGAGGGATAATGTTTCCGCTGCATCTTTGGAGGTGCTTGAAGAATCAACACCACCAATGCGTACTCCAACGGGGTTACCAACCAAATCCCCATCTTCATCGCTGTCCTCATTTAAAGTAAGGATAGTCATCCCTTCTAACTCTTTCTTCAAGCCATCGAGGAAGTTATTATTCACCTCGTCCGTATATGGCTTAAATGTAATCATGTAATCCATTTTCATCTCACAAACATTAAGGATGATGTATGGGTGTACGTTCTACAAAATATCAATTAACAATTACATAACATTTGATGCAACGGTAGTATTATTACATAACAGAAAATAAGTTCATACCTTGGTAACTTTTCCTTTATACTTGAATGGGTTGCCTTCCATTATCTTGTCACTTTTTGTAGTGTGCCATCTGAGGATACGGGGAATGAGAAAGGGATCATCCATTGATTTTCTAGTAAATTCTCCAAGATGAGGAAAGGCCTCATAGATCCAAATTTGTAAGCAGTACAACAGTGAAAAAAATAACTCAGAGTATATGATAGAGTATAAATAAAATAAAAATCTACGATAAACTCACTAAAGGGTTTATGGTAGATACCATGAATGTCCAGGGAAATCCTAATAGCGCATAGGATGCCTTCTGCTTCTCATCGAATAATTCCTTCTGCTTCTTCAGGTCACTTTTCTTCTTTAGATAGTCCATGGTCAGTTAAAATATCTCTTTCCCCCATGGATACTTCTCGAAAAACTCAATGAATTGGCAATTCAAATCAATTTTGTGTCGACAACCTTCGTCGAATCTTTTGCAAGCAACATGGTATGCAAGAACCATAGTAGACAACACTTGAACTTCTGGTCCTTATTCAACTTATTCCCTCTGATCAGGTATAACAAGTTAGCCACCGTGATGTTTTTATTTTTTGTCATCTTAAAACAAAAATTATCCCTCTTTGCTAACATCTACTTTATTTTTTATTCACTGGGGTATGATGAGTAGTTCAGCCTCGTGATCAAACAAAAATCTTTCAAGCCAAAATAGACAGTCTTGTTGTTAACGTAGAACCACATCTCATGATGCAACTTATCATTCCTGACGTATCTCCACAATAAATAATGGACCAACTGCCCATTGAAGTTGAGATGTTCTGGCAGGTTTCTCAGGTGTCCAAAATAGGATCGCTTGAATCTTTTCTTCAATTCTTGGTCGACAAGAACTTGCTTAATTTCTCGATAAGAAGCCATTCTTGATCTGACCGATATCTTTTCCGGGAAAGATCTGACCTCATCAATTATAGTTCGAAGGTCATACCGCTCCACGGAAATGCACCTTAAAAGATATGGCATGGATAGGGAATCATTATCCCTATCATCACTATTACTCCTACTTCCCTCACTCTCTTCACTGTCACCACTGATGCTCCTCTTGGAAACATCTTTATTAGAATTGACGTAGTTTCTTATCTTCTTTAACTCCAAATCTGATTCGGACACCGACTCTTCAGTTTTCTTCCTTTTTGAGACATTTGCAACTACCTCAGCTGTTCTTTTTCTACTGCTACCAGCGGTACCAGTATTGCATTTGGGAGAGATGATTTTTTATCCATTTTTAACATAATATACACCTGAAGAACAAATCTCTCATTTTCAGTTCATAGACCACAAGTCTATCAATAGAAATAACTCAATGCTTAACTAAACCCCCCTCCCTAAAAAAACAAATTAACAAACCCCCCACCATTAAACAGTTCACTACACAAACATATAATAACTGAACCAAAATCCAACTTGCAATATCAAAATACAGTAATTGCTAAAAATCAAACTTGTGCACCTAATCAAACTAATTATCTATTAATATTTTAATTTTCATTATTTCAGCAATCATGTTTTAAAAGAATTTCATACGTCTGAAAATTGATTTCAATCTAGGGCATTCTCATTTCATAGACCATGGGTCTACGGATAGACTGTACGTCTACGGACAGAAACAGGTCGTTGTTCCAATCAAAATGTCAAAATAACTCTTTAAACAATAATTATCCCATCATTCAACACTTCGTTGCAAAAAACAACGACTAAACCAAAACACCAAATTCAAAAAAAAAAATCCTACAGCACTAGGAATCAATTAGCAAAAACACTATTTAAATGGATCTAGAAATGATCAAAACTTGATTTTAACTAACCTTGCGATGCAACGACGACCCCTTAGAAGCTGGAGAAGAAGACAAAATGAAAATGGCATTTTTGGGAGAAGTAGTTTCAAAAGTGAGAGTTGGGAATTGAAGAGGAGAGAGAGGGGATTTTTTTTTAATATTGGAATAAGTGGAGGGTGTTAGGTGTATTATTTTAAAATTGTAAAGTTATAAAAATGATGAATTGATCCCTTGGCCCACATGTGGGCTCCACTTTTTTCACTTTTTTCCACTTTTTACATCCTAAACCTAAAAAATCAATTAAAAAAAATTAAGTGGTTATTTGGCAAATTAGTTTTGGAGGGTTCTTTCTTTGCCAATTATTCCCAGGTTACTTCCACTTCAGACTTCAGTAGCCCCTACATTGTGTCTAACCGTGCCATGGTAGTTCTACCATTAGTTGCGGGACATGTTATGACTTAAATGTGTACTCCAAATAATAATATCTTGAATAACGTTCTTCTTCTTAATGAAGTTGTAACTAATCTCTCCTAAATGTGTATATTAACACTAGTAGGAATTACAAGTTGTTGAAGGTGGTTATTTTTCTCAACATATTCTACAAGGCGCAGATTCTTTTGAGGAAAGTGAGTAAGATGAATTATGGGATAACAATTTTTCTAATGTTGCTGGAGATGTCGACATCTCTCCTAGAAAACAAAGAAGCAGAAAGTCCTAATTATTGTAAATTTTAAAGTTTGATAAATAAAATTACTTGTGGTTACATTAAATAACCTTCTTGTGGACGGGATACATCAAATCAAGTAGTAGTTGTAGCAGTACGAAAGTGAAGAGGAAAATTTAAAATATGACTGGTCACAATTTGGAAAGACATTAAATTAATTTCTAATTATTACTATTTTTTTTTTTTTGCAAATAACAATCTTAATTATGTAATCCTATATAGAAGCTTTATTAGGTAAATAATTTATAGAATCATATGCCTTTCAAATTTAATACAAAAATATCCCTATAAATTTGTATCAAATTTTGCTCATCATTGTAAAAATTCATCAAATACACTTTTCTATTGTTATTATTATTAGGAACAAGACTTCAATGGACAATTATTCCATCAAAAGTAGAAGTAATACAGTACATCAACTCCGACCTAGTCATAGATCTGCAAAACCTATGGCAGATCAAGAATTTGGTCATGAATTTTGAGTAGTCCGTCAAGAGATTGATGTTATGGTTCGCTGGATAATTCTAAGCGTGTTTTTGAATATTGGATGAAGGGAATCAAAAACAAACACACAACATGTTGAGTTATGGGATGTTACTAAAGAGAACATTCCTAAAAAATTGTGGAAGGACTTTTGTTTAGAGTTACACGAGTTTGCAGTTATTATCACACCCACCACATTCTTGGGGCTGCCTATAGAGCTAAGCAAAGCACATTAAAGAATCAATTCGGACCTCTCTTCTTTTTCCAAAGGTTTAGTAACACCGTAACTCCTGTAGAGCTCTGAGATGATGTATCATTCACTTGGGTTATAATTGTTAATCTCTGTCAAAACTATTGTGACAACTTTATAATCTTCCTCAACATAATTTTTCTTCACTCCTTTTAGCTTTTAATCTTCATCATCTATCATGTTCTCACATTTTTCATTAACCATAATGACTTTGATGGGATGCCATCTAGGGTCTTTAAGGAATTCCTCTCACAGTGAGCATAACTTCATACCACTTTCATATGCTCCTCCCTACTTATTACAGTTCCTCTTTATTGCCTCATGGAATGATGCTGTCGAGCTCCTCCATTCTCGTAACACTAATTCGACCAACTCTTGGTATCTCCTTTAATCCATTAAACAACTCTTTTTGAGTGTCTTGCAACTCATCATTATTGTTTCTTTCCTTCATTATCAGAGTTTGATTTAATGCTTCCAAAATATCTTATTATTCTTCCATCTTTATTAAACTTTTAAGGAGTGCGTCCACTATTTTCAAAACTTATTGATCACCTTTATCTTCTATATGTTTAATCACAATTCAAGTACTATGCATTTGTGTGTGAGGATTGTCAAAAATTACAACGCTTAATTCATTATTTGTAAGAAATCCTTAGAAACAAGTGCATATTCCTTGAACATGATGAAACATTTTTAAAATGTAGGTGATAAAAAAGTTTTGAAAAAGGTAAATGCACTTCTTATAAGGAAGAAGAATATGATGGTTTAAAAGCATTGACTCAAACTCTAATAATAAAGGAAAGAAAAAGTAATAATGAGCTTCAACACGCACAAAAAATATTGGTTAATGGCTCAAAGGAACTATCAAGAGTTGGTCCAATTCGTGTTAAGAGGATGGGAGAGCTGGACAATAGACCATTCCATAAATAAATAAAGAGGAACTACAATGAGTGGGGAGCAGATGAAAGAGGTACAGAATTATGCTCGTTATGGGAGGAATTACTTAGAGACCCTGGATAGCATCTCATCAAAGTCGTTATGGGTAATATGAAACTTGAGAACGTGATAGATGGAAAATTAAAAGCTAAAAGACTTAATGAAATATTATGTCGAGGAAGTGTATAAAACTGTCATAATATCTTTAGCAGAGATTAACCATTACAACCCGAGCGGATGGTACATTACCTCAGAGCTCTAGATTTATGTGATCAATAAGAAAGCTACTCTAGAGAAAGGAAGACCGTGTTACTAAACCTAAAAGACCTAATTAATGCTCCCATGTGCTTTTCCTTAGCTATTTAGGTTTCTCAAAGAATGGGGTGGGTGTGATAACAACTCCAAACTCATAATAACACTTAACAAATTTCATTCCACAATTTTTAGGAATGCTCTCATTAGTAACATCCCATAACTCAACTTGTTGTGTGTTCCATTTCATTACATGTTTGGCCATTCCCTTCAACCAGTAGTCAAAATAGGGCTTGGAAATATCCACAGATGAAAACACCAATCTCTTGGCAGACTGCTCAAAATTCGTGAGGACCTTGATATGCCGCAGGTTTTTCAGATCAATGATTAGGCCATAGTTGATGCCCCATATTTATTCTACTTTTGAAGGGATTAAACTTTCCATGAAAATTTTCTTTCTAGTAATCAATGTTACTGTAACAACTGTAGTTGTAAATTTTACCTTTTTATGTATTTTGACCATTTCACCATTTTCCATAGTTGCTATATACTATTTGTGAGTTGTGGGTGGGTTTACATGGTCTTCAATGTGTTCGGAAGTGATTTGAGTGAGTTTAAGACTTTATAGGTTTTTAAAGATATAGGTTTAAATTCAGTCAACATTCAGTATTCTGAGGGCTAGATGACTATTTACATAGTTATGCTAGATTAAAAATGTAAATTTTGGGTCATTAGCTCGGTTAGTTCAAGATCGAAGACTTTATTTTGCGTTTTGACTTTTTTAACAAAAAATAGCTAAAATAATCTTGAAGGGATCCTAGGACTAAATTTATACAAACAACCTCTTTTTGTAATTTGATGATTTCATTGAGTCCGAAAAGTCAAAAATATCCTAGTAGCATGTCTAGTTTTATTTCTCTGAGGTCGCTGTTGAAGATATGTCTCAGAAATAAAGTAGGGATAGATATTCTTAGTAATTTTTAATTATTAGAGTCCTATGTGACTTAGGAATTAGTTTTCCTTTTATTATTTGAATAGGAATTAGTTATCCCAATTTAAATTGGAATATAGTTAGAAATTTAGCTATAAATACATGTTTTGAGTTATTAATAAAATAATTTCATTTGACAATACTATTGTCGTAATTTATTTTTCTCCAACTCTTTCTCGGTTATTTCTCCAATTTCAAATCTAAAAAACAACAATTGGTATCAAGAGCCAATTTCCTGAGGGATCTGTGAGAGATGAATTCTGAAAACAACTTTTTCCAAATAGCTCTTCCTGTCTTTGATGGTGAGAATTACCAACTTTGGGCCGTAAGAATGAAGACTTATCTTGAGGCTTTAGATCTTTGGGAGGCCGTGGAGGAGGATTATGATGTTGTTCTGCTGCCCAATAATCCCACGGTGGCCCAGATCAAAAGACAAAAAAGAAAAGAAAATCAAAAAATCAAAAGTAAAAGAAACTTTGTTTGCTAGTGTTTCTCTAACAATTTTCACGAGAATTATGGCCTTTAAATCAGCAAAAGAAATTTTAGATTATCTAAAGAGATAATATACAGCAGATGAAAGAATACGAGGCATGAGGTGTTGAATCTAATCAGGGAATTTGAATTGCAAAAGATGAAGGAATCTGAGATCGTCAAAGAGTACTCAGACCATCTTCTTGACATTGTTAACAAGGTTAGATTGCTTGACACAAAATTTAAAGATTCAACAATTGTTGAAAAAATTCTTGTTACAGTACCAAAAAGATACGAAGTACCAATAACTACTTTGGAAAATACAAAAGAACTGTCCAAGATTACCTTAGCAGAATTGTTAAATACGTTGCAGGCGCAAGAGAAAAGGAGGCCTATGAGGAAGGATGGTATGGTTGAAAGAGCTTTGACAGCCAACCACAAGACATAAAGTAAGGGTAATAATTCAAGAAAAAATTACCCACCTAGCCATGACTTTGGAAAAATAAGTCGTCCTCCATTTAAATGTTGGAAGATACCAGATGCACAATGCAAGATTTACAATCAATTTGGCCATGAAGCTGTGATTTACAAAAGCAAATCTCAAAAATATAAAGCAGAAGCCCAAGTCACCAAAGAAGAAGAAGATCACTTATTTGTGGAAACTTCTTCAACCAAGAAATCTGATTTTTGAATGATTGACAGTGGTTGTACAAACCACGTGACATATGACAAAACTCTTTTTAAAAAGTTTTTGCCTATGAAAATAAGAAAATCATAATTGGGAATGGTGACTATATTTCTGCAAAAGAAAAACAGAATGTTGCAATCAAAATAATTTTAGTTGATATGAGAGGAAAAAGTTTCTTATTTAATCCAGAAAATGCACATAAGCCATGCAAGAACAAAGACGAATTGACAAATTTATTCATGAGGTCAAATTTAGCTGAAGCCGAGATAATTTATGATCCAAGGAGAAGTGTTGAAGATATATCTCAGAAATAAAGTAGGAATATATATTTTTAGTAGTTTTTAATTATTAGAGTCCTATGTGACTTAGGAATTAGTTATCCTTTTATTATTTGAATAGAAATTAGTTATCCCAATTTAAATTGGAATGTAGTTAGAAATTTAGCTATAAATATATATTTTGAGTTAATAATAAAATAATTCCCTTTGACAATAGTATTGCCGTATTTTATTTTTCTCCAACTCTTTCTCTGTTATTTCTCCAATTTCAAAGCTAAAAACCAATAGTCTCAAATAAATCCTAAGGGCTTAATCAAGACTATTTTTCCAAGTCCCTAACAGCTGTTTTGAAGTTTCTATTGCAACATTAGGTGCATCATCACAATTGTGTGGCCATATGTCGTGATTGCATCCATTGATCGAGCTACTCATCATGATCGCATGGTAGGGTACCATGATTTCAAAGAGATATATGATGGATTGGGTTAAATTGACTTATTGCAATCGCAAGTTTTGGAGTGTGACACTCTAAGTTCAGGAAGAGAGGAGTGAAATTTATCTGATCAAGGTCAGAAGATATTTAGGTGAACCTATCTTGTTATATTTTGCATGCAACACATCAGGATAGTTTGCTAACATAAGCAAATTGTGGAGTTATGAAATCATGGGGATCATAATCCTAGCACGCATCTTATATGGATTACAAATCAAGAAAACAACAACCATTCTGATACACTTTTTTACATAAAATCCACTCTTCTTTTACTTAATTGCTAATTACTTGAACAAACACTTGATCAAATTTCATCCTATTCCTTGTGGGTGTGACCCCAACCTTGTTGATTCTATATTTGATTCAATGGTCACTTTATACTTTTTACGAGGTGTAATTTAGGTGATATCAGTGCTTCTTCCAATTCTTTACCACTCCTTAATTTGATTACCATTACATATCCCGGATTAGGATCTGTATTGCTTGACAAACCCTTTGTGGCCTTGTGCTTTGAGCTTACTAGCTCATTTGCTTCTCTAATTCTTGTGGTCAAGTTGGTGATTCTTTATACTGGATCCATTTGTTCCTCGCCAGCTACTATCTGAGCTTGTTTGTACTATACAAAGAACTAGCATTGCTTCCCTTAGCCTATTGCTAAAAGTTTTGACTTTACCCTTGGTTGCCTCCCCATGAAAATTCGGGTTGATTCTTCCAATTATGATTGCAGGTATTTCCATGATTTTGATTTGTTCTCTATGTATTACCCATATTTTATCGACTTGATATTTGCTCCATACAAGTTTGCAGAGTGACCACTGCTTCCATAAATTTTGCACCAAGTTTGAACCAAGTTTGCACCAGCTAATTATTGTATATTATAAATTTTAGTAAATAAAATTACTTGTAGTTACATTAAATAACGTGCTTTTGGTTGGGATACATCAAATCAAGTAGTAGTAACAATAGGAAAGTGACAAGGAAAATTTAAAATATAACTGGTCAAAATTTGAAAGGAAATTAAATTAATTTCTAGTAACATTTATTTTTATTTGCTAATTTAAATCTTAATTATGTAATCCTATACAAAATCTTAATTAGGAAAATAATTTAAAGTGCATATACCTTCAAAATTAATACCAAAAATCCCTATAAATTTCTATCCATTTTTTCTCAACATTGCAAAATTCATCAAACACATTTTTCCATTGTTTTATTATTAGGAAGAAAATTTTCATGAAAAATTTAATCTCATCAAAAGTAGAAGAAATACGGTACATCAAATATACCCCAGTCATAGATCAGCAAAATCTGTGGCAGATCAAGAAGGTCGTCACAAATTTTGAGCATTTCGTCAAGAGATTGGTGTTGCCGTTCATGGAATTTCCAAGAAAGTTTTTGACTGCTGGGTGAAGGGCATGGTCAAACATGTATAGAAAAGGAACCCACAACATGTTGAGTTATGGGATGTTTTTGAAATAAACATTCCTAAAAATTGTGTAAGGACTTTTATTTAGTGTTATTACTTGTTCGGAGTTTTATCACACCCACCCCCATTCTTGGGGTTGCCTAAAGAGCTAAGGAAAAGCACATGGAAGCATCAATTTGGTCCTCTCTTCTTTTTCCACAGGTTTAGCAACACAATAACTCCTTTCTTCAAAGTAACTTTCTTATTGACCGGATATTCTAAAGCTCTGAGATGATGTATCTTTTACTCAGGTTAAAATTGTTAGTCTCTATTAAAGCTGTTGTGAAAGCTTTATAAAATTCTGCAACATACCTCATCATCATTATCTATCACGTTAACAACTTTGATGGGATGCCATCTAGGATCTTTATGGAATTCTTCCCACAATGGGGATTCTTCGTACCTCTTTTATCTGCTCCCCACTCATTATAGTTCCTCTGTATTGCTTCATGGAATGGTCTATTTTTTATCTCCCCATCCTCTTAACACCATGTAGACCAACCCTTAGTAGCTTTTTTAAGCCATTAACCAACTCTTTTTGAGCATCTTGCTACTCATTATTCCTGTTTCTTTCCTTTATTATCAGAGCTTGTTTGATGCTTCCAAACTATCATATTCTACTTCTTTCTGTCTTAAACTTTTATGGAGTGTGTCACCTTTTACAAAACTTCTTGATCACCTTTATCTTTAATATGTTTAATAATAGTTCAAGGAATATGAATTTGTTTGTAGGGATTACACCAACGCTCAAATAATGAATTGTACGCAAATACTTATAAACAAGTACATAGTCCTTGAGCATGATAAAACATATGAAAGATGCAGGTGATCAAGAAGTTTTGAAAAAGGTAGATGCACTTCTTAAAAGTTTAAGAGTGAAAGAAGAAGAATATGATGGTTTGAAATCATTAAATCAAACTCTGATCGATAAGGAAAGAAACAACAATGATGAGTTGTTAGATCCTTAAAAAGTGTTGGTTAATGGCTTAAAGAAGCTACCGATAATTGGTTCAATTGGTGTTATGAGGATGATGGAGTTCAAAAATAGAATATTCCATAAAGTAATGAAGTTCAACTATAATGAGTGGAAAGCTGATGAGAAAGAGGAACAAAGTTATGCTCGTTGTGGGAGGAATTCCTTAGAGACCCTACATGGTACCCCATTAAAGTCGTTATTGTTAATAGGAAGCCTGAGAACATGATAGATGATGAAGACAAAAATCTAAAAGACTTGGAGAAATATTTTGTTGAGGAAGTTTATAAAGCTATCACATCAGCTTTGACAGAGATTAACTATTACAACTGAGTGAAAGATACATCATCTCAGAGCTCTAGAATTATGCGGTTAATAAAAAAGCTATTCTAAAGGAAGGAATTACTATGTTACTAAACCTGTGAAAAAAAGACAGGACCAAATTGATGCTTCCATGTGATTTTCCTTAGCTTTTTTTGTAGCCCCAAGAATGGGGTGGGTGTGATAACAACTCCAAACTCATAATAACACTAAACAAAAGTCCTTCCACAATTTTTATGAATGTTCTCTTCTATAACTTCCCTTAACTCAACACGTTGTATATTTTCTTTCTCTACATATTTGACTATTTCCTTTATCCAGTAGTCAAAAATATGTTGGGAATATTCGAGGATGGCAACACCGATCTCTTGATAGTTGTTACAATGTTGATAACAACCGTATATGTGAATTTCACCTTTTTATGTATTTTAACCATTTTTTTCTTTTCAAAAGTTTATATATTTTATTTTTGCATTATGGAGTAGGTTAACATAGTCCTCGATGTGTTCGAGAGTTATTTGAGCGACTTTGAGACTTTAGAGGCTTTTAAAGCTACTAGTTTGACTTCAGTCAACATTTGGTATTCTAAGCGTCAGATGGTAATATGGACAGTTATGTTAGATTCAAAATATCAATTTTGGGTTATTAGCTTGGTTAGTTCATGCTCGGAGCCTTTATTTTCTATTTTGACCCTTTTAACAAAAACTAGCTAAAATAAGCTTAAAGGGTCCCAGAGACGAAATTGTTGCAAATAACCTCTTTTTTTAAATCTGATGGTTTCATTGAGCTTGAAATGACAAAAATAGCTTAGTAGCATATCTAGTTTTACTTTTGTAGGTACCAAATAAAAAGGTTTAATCGGGATAATTCTTACAAATCCCTAACAGCTGGTTTGTAGTTTCTGTTGCATTATTTGGGGCATCATTACGATTTTGTATCCATATATAGTGATTGCAACTATAACACCCTGGGCTTTGACCCTTAGAAAAAATCTTTTTGGCTTCTGGACATTATATGACTTGTGGTACCAGTCGTATGATGTGGTACAGTTTGGTAGATCATGGTCGTATAGTAACTAGTGTAGGTTGGTTGGTTTCTATCCAAGGTACGGTTAGATCATACTAGTCATACCATAGGGTACTAATAGTAAGATATCAAGTGTATGTTTCCCTAAGTTTAGTCTAAGAAGTGTAGTCATAAGGGATTAAAACTTTGTAATTCCTCTGAGGTGTCTGATGATATTGGATAAATTGTTGAAAAGTCGAAGGAGCCTAAATAGGAGCTTTCTATTACAGCTGTTGTGTTAGAGGTAATTCTATTCTGCCAAGGGTACAATTTCATGGTACTAATCGTATAGTAGGGTATAGTTTGGCTTGGTTGGTCATATGTTGGATAGTTTTGGGGTCCAAGGAAGGCCTAGGGTATGAGATAAGGGTAAGACTCATACCCTAGGGTACATTTGGGGTGGGGTGGTCATACCATCCTACGAGAATTTTAAGCAATTTAAGTTAGGGGTAATTTAGATATTTTTCCTCTTAACCTCTTAATTCCTCATGACTTATAACACTTTTGGGATATCATTTAACCTATTTTGCAATCACTCAAATTCTTTCAAGGAACTTGGGTCAAGGAAGGATAGGGTTGGTTCAATAGGATCAATTTGTGCTTACAAGGGTGATTTCTCTCTGTCATCTTTGTAATATAAGTCATGTTACTCCTTCCTCATTGTTAGTTCCAACTAAAGGCATGTTTTGTGAATTGTTTTCATAGCATAAATGTTTTATAGTTTTGGGTTTTCAAATACATGTCAGGGGTTTTGGTTACAATGGTTGGTTATTGATTTTCCATGTCTTTTACTTATGGTTTTTATATTATTATAGTGGTTTGAACATTTGGTTGCATGGGAATGGCCAATTGGTACATGGTTTTGGCTTTGGAAACATTATACACCCAACTTGATTGATTGAATTGCCTATGACAATATTTTTGGTTAAATTGTTAGACTTTCATTGAACTATGTATGGTATAACTTAGTAATGGAACTCTAAATGGTTTAAATGGATTAGATGGATTGGAATGGTTAAATGGTAAGTTCTTAGTGGTTATGGTTGGTCTAATTGAAAGCCTTGTTGGGTACAAGGAAATCCCCTAAGTAAACATAATAATGATCACATGTGGGGTATATGGGATTCCCCTAAGTCAACTTAATAATGTAATCTATGGATACATGGAAATCCCTTCTTCTTAAAAAGGATAGCTAAGGACATTGCTTGCAAGCTATAGTTTGTATGATGATACCACTATTTATAGCCTTGGTTAATAATAAATAGAATGATGGTTTGGTTGTGTGGTAATGGATTTAATAGTGCAATAGTAGCGGGATGTAATAGCTAACTATGAAGGTGTGAGTCTATTTCATGGACACTAGAAACTCATGTTTGCCGACATGAGGATTGGTCATGATGAACATATATGATACTTGTGGGGTACATGAGAATCCCCTAAGTGCACTTGTACCTATGTATCATAGAGAGAAAAAGGTACTTGGGAATTCTGTACTCTTATGGTATCTTCGGTTCATGCGGCTACACCCATCGAGGCCCATTCAGGGGGTTACAATAGAGTCATATAACCCTTGAGTGGTTCTAGGATGGTTAAGGTACACATGCCCAGGTTAGTGGTTTTAAAGTCATGCTAAACCCGATTCTCTTTCCCAGCATAGTTATATATATATATATGTATGGTTGTGAATGCATATGGTTGGTTTACTTGGTTTTAAAGGTTGGGATTATTTTATCCTTATCCTGAGTACTTGCTAGAGTTTACCCACTAACCCATCTTCGAGCGGATGTATTCCCACACAATGCAAGGATCGACCATTTTTCTCCTCCTGCTCAGTACTTGGATTTAGGATCAGCTTAGTTGGATAGAAGTGGTGAGCTTACATATTTCAAAATGCTTCATTTCATGTCATGTATGTATTTACTTATTGTAGTCATCTTATAGATTATAATTTTGGCTATGGTTGGGGGCATGTCCCAATCGAATATTGTTTTACTTTTGGTTAGAGGCTTTATGGAACTACTATGGGTTGGTATAAATAGTGTCGGTAGTGGTTTCAGCCTTAGTATTGGCATTGGTATTGGGGATTATACCATTTGACTGTGTTTATGATTATTCCATACTATTATGTTATAGACTACTACTTGGTTATTATTTTGGTTTTGGTATGGTTATTGGTTGGACTTGCTTGGGTTGGACACGGTTATGGACCTATCCCAAAGTCTAGAATTATGCAAAATGGTATCTTGTTATATGTTTGAAATTCATCCAACTCAGGGTACATGTTAGGAGGTTGGGTAAAGTAACAGGGGTGGTCCTCAGTCCTTGTTGGACTTGGTATGCCTATTACGATAATGCCCCAGTTCGATTCATGTTAAGTTAGTATTAGAGCCTTAGGTTCATGGTCAATTGGGATTCGATAAATCCATTTCTAGTAGACTCTCTTTTAAGGGTGTGTAGCGTGCCACACTCATAAGAGAGAGGCTACAAGGCATTTAGGAATGTTTCTCTTTCTTTGTGTTCTATTTTCAAGCTTGGAGTGTAAGTCCTGGAATCTTTTCTAATTCCTATTTATTCACATTTCAGATTATGCCTCGAAGATCTGATGCGCATGAAAACTCCTCTATCGTAACTGGGGATAATGTTGATGGGACACGTTTTACTCATAGGATCCATACTCAGTCTAGGGGTCCAGTCCCTAATTTCTTATGAGTTCCACTAATTTCTTCTAGTTCTTCTCAGGCTCCTCAGTAGACATAACGAATGGGAAGTTTTGTGAGTGATCCATATGATTACTTAGTTGGTAGCTTCTCAAGCTGATCATGGTGTATTCGGTATTGCATCTTCTGAGGCCATAAGGGTTGGCCAGTTTATGAGGTTGAGTCCTTCAACTTTTACTGGTGTTAAGATGGAGGAGGATCCTCAGGGTTTTTTGGATGAGTTAGAAAAGATCTTAGGGTCATGCAATCCATGAATGTGGAAGGGGTGAATGTTGATGCCTATCAGGTAAAGGATATAGTGTACCAATGGTATGAAGAATGGGATCAGGAAAGGAGTAAGGTTGATAAGTCATCTCTGTGGAAGACTTTCTCTAATGCTTTTCTAGATTATTTCTTTCCTTAAGAGTTGAGGGAAGCAAAAGTGGAGGAATTTGTTAATATAAAATAGGGGAATATATTGGTCAAGGAGTATGCCTTTAGATTTCACTAGCTATCTAGGTATGCTCCAAAATAGTGTCAGATATGAGGTCCAGGATGAGAAAGTTTGCTTCAGGACTATCTCATGAGTTGATTCTTAAAAGCAAGACTGCATTGCTGATCAAGAACATAGATATCTTTAGGTTTGTTATTCATATGCAATAGGTGGAAGAGAAAAATAGAAAAGCAGGCTGAGGTAGGTGAAAGGCAGGGTAAGAAGTTTAGATTCCCTAAGAAGGGTGGTGGTCAATATCAAAGTGGTTGGGATGGTGGTAAGTTGTCAAAGAAGAAGTGGGGGAGTTTTGCTTCTTTGTCCACAACTAGTGCTTCCTACCCGAAGCCATCAAGAGACAGGCGTCAGTACTATAGAGATAACTTTAGGGCATAGGGTGCCTAATCTTAGGCTAGTGAGGTTCAGTTGGCTTCATTAAGTCCTTCTTATATGTTCTATGGTTGGTTGCATCGGGGCTTCTATGATGAGGGAAGGGACAAGTGTTTCAAATGTGGTCAGCCAGGCCATATGCTCAGAAACTGTCCCATTAGTAAGGTTAATATAAGAGCGAACAAGGTTTCTGTTACCTCTTCATCTTCTCGCACCAAGGGGTGTTGCTTCTACATCTGGTTTTTTTTTTTGGTACCAGCATAGTTCGAAATTGGTTATATGCTTTTGCATCCCGATAGGAGACTGAAGCATCGCCTGATATCATGACTGGTACTTCACAGCTCTTTTCTTGTGATGTGTATTATTTACTTGAACTGGGTTCCACTCTCTTTTATGTAACCCCATCGTAGTTATGTATTTTTTTTATCGTGAGGTTGTTTTAATTCTTCTTCTATTTCTACCCCAATAGATGACTCTGTGGTTGCTAATATAGGAGGTGTGTGGTATTTTTTGGTAGAAAGGAAACTTTAGTGGATTTGTTCGAATTAGATATGGTGGATTTTAATATTATTCTGGGTATGGATTGATTACACTCGTGCTACGCATCCTTAGATTTTCAAACCCATAAGGTTGTCTTTAAGTTCCTAGTGAACCGGTTATTGAATGAAAGGGTGGTTCCCTAGCTCTTAAGGGGAAGTTTATATCATATCTTAGAGCTCAAAGGTTAATCTCTAAAGGGTGTCTTTATCATTTGGTTTGGGTTAAAGACTCTAACTCAAAAGGTCCTTCATATATTCGATTCCGGTGGTGAATGAGTTTCCTGAGGTTTTTCTGGATGATCTTCCTGGTGTTTCTTCAGATAGGGAGATTGAGCTTGGGATTGATTTGGTTCCGAAAAATCATCCAATATCTATTCCTCATTATAGAATAGCTCTAACAGAGCTGAAGAAACTCAAGGATCAACTTAAGGATCTTTTGGATAAGATTTTCATCCATCCTAGTGTGTCCCCGTAGGGTGCATCAGTATTATTGTGTGTAAAAAAAATGGTTCCCTTCAGATGTGTCTTAGCTATTGACAGTTGAATAAGGTGACGGTTAAGAACAAGTATCATCTTCCTAGAATAGATGACTTGTTTGATCAATAGCAAGGTGCCAAATTCTTTTCAAAGATAGATCTTTGGTCTAGAATCATTAGCTTAAGATTAGGGAGGTGGATATCCCTAAGACAATATTCCGTACCCGATATGGGCAGTTTGAGTTCTTGGTTATTTCATTTGGTTTGACCAATGCCTTGGTGGCATTTATGGATTTAATGAATAAGGTATTCTATTAATTTCTGGATCTGTTTGTCATTATGTTAATTGATGACATTCTGGTGTATTCTAAGAGAGAAGTGGATCATGCTAATAACCTTCTTATTCTATTGCTGACCTTGGAAGAGTAGCATTTGTATGCCAAATTCTCAAAATGTGAATTCTGGTTGAACACTATCACTTTTTAGGTCATATTATTTTTAGTGAGGGGATCATGGTGGATCCACAAAAGGTGGCATTGATTAAGAAGTGGCCTAGACCCACGACTCTAACCGACATTCAGAGCTTCTTGGGTTTGGCCGGGTACTATAGGAATTTAATGTAGATTTTATCGATGATAGCTACCCCATTGACTAAGTTGACTCAGAAAAAGGTAAAGTTCTCTTGGTCGGATGCTTATGAGGTTAGTTTTGAGAAGATGAAAGATAAGCTAACTTCAGCTCCGATTTTGACCTTGTCTGAAGGTAATGAGGGGTTTGTGGTTTACTATGATGCATCCCGGGTGGGACTTGGCTGTGTTTTGATGCAACATCATAAGGTGATTATCTATGCTTCTAGGCATTTGAAGGTGCATGAGAGAAATTATCTAACTCATAATCTAGAATTGTTAGTTGTGGTGTTTGCATTGAAAATCTAAAGGTACTATTTGTATAAAGTACATATGGATATCTTCTCAGATCATAAGAGTCTGCAGTATGTGTTCACTCAGAAGCAGCTTAACCTCAGGCAAAAAAAATGGCTTGATCTTTTCAAGAACTATGACATGAGTCTTCACTACCATCCAGGTAAGACTAATATTGTTTTTATGCTCTTAGCAGGTTGTCCATGGGGAGTTTAGATTATATGGATAAGGAGAGACAGGAGTTGGTGAAGGATATTCACTGTTTGGCTAATCTTAAAGTTCTCCTTTTGGACTCCGAGAATAGTGGTGTGTTTGTACAGGATGTGGTTAGGTCATCTTTTGGTGCAGATATCAAGGAGAAGCAAATTCTAGATCTTGTCTTGATGAAAATCAAGGGTAATATTGCTAGGCATAAGGTAATGGTGTTTGAGATCAGTGGTGATGGTACCTTGTGGTACCAAAAGAGGTTATGTATTCCTGACATCAATGGTTTGTGAGAAAGGGTATTAGCTAAGGAGCATAAATCATTCTACATAGTTCATCCTAGTTCGACAAAAATTTATCATGATCTCAAGGATATGTATTCGTGGAATGGTATGAAGAAGGATGTGGCAGATTTTTTAGCAAAATATTTGGTATATTAACAAGTGAAAGTTAAGCATATAAGATCTGAAGGCTTGTATCAGGAAATTGAATTGCCTGGATGAAACTGGGAAGTGATCAACATGGATTTCATTATCGGTCATCCTCATTTTTGAAACCAATTTGATTCGATTTGGATCATCGTGGATAGAATGACAAAGTCGGCTCACTTCTTGCCAGTGAGGAATAACCTTTTGGTTGAGGATTATGCAGGGTTATATCTTCATGAGATAGTAAAGTTACATGGGGTACCTATTTCAATTATCTCTGATCGTGGTAAACAATTTTCATCTTACTTTTGGCGGCATTTAAAAAAGGGTTAGGTACTAAGGTTAGTCTGAGTACCGCTTTTCACTCGCAGATAGATGGGCAAACAGAAAGAACTATTCAGACATTAGAAGATATGCTTCGTGCATGTGTGATTGATTATGGTGGTAATTGGGTTAAGCATCTACCTCTTATAGAGTTTGCTTACAACAATAGCTATTATTCTATTATTGAGATAGACCCTTTTAAGGCATTGTATGGTAGGTGGTGTAAATCTCCTATTGGGTGGTTTGATCTTGGTCAGATAGATATGTTTGGCCCGGATTTGGTTTATCAAGCTATGGAGAATGTAAAGGTAATCGGGATAGGCTTAAGGCTGCACAAAGTTACCAAAAGTCCTATATAGATATAAGGAATAAGGACTTGTTGTTTGAGGTTGCGGATATGGTGTTCCTAAAAGTGTCTCCCGTGAAGGGAATAATCAGATTTTTAAAAAAGGGAAAGCTCAGACCCCTGTATATTGGTCCATATGTGGTTTTGAGGAGGGTTGGTAATGTTGGGTATGAATTAGAGTTGCCTTCTAGTTTGAGCTCTAATCATCTGGTATTCCATGTCTTTATGTTGAGAAAGTGTATAGGTGATCCTTTGTTGGTTGTTCCTTTGGAAGGATTGGGTATCTCAGATTCTCTATTTTATAAAGAGATCCCGATTGAGATCTCGTATCGATAGGTTCATCGGTTGCGGACCAAGGATGTAGCTTTGGTTAAGGTTTTATGGTGGAACCACAAGGTGGAAGAAGCTACTTGGAAGTGGAAGAGGACATAAAGTCTAAGTATCCGCATTTGTTTTCTGCTCTGGATATTCGTGCAGAAGATATTTTTTTCTTGATCACATCTTTATTTTCTAACTTAGTTAAAGGTTGGAATGGTTATGTTGGGGTGTAACTCGTGCTTTTACTACCTTATTTGTCATTCGGGGATGAATGATCCCAGTAGGGGAGACTAAGACACCCTGGGTTTTGACCCTTAGAAAATTTCTCAATTTTTGGCTTATGTACATTATACGACTTGGGGTACTAATCATATGATGTGCTACAGTTTGGTGAATCATATTTGTATTATAATGAGTGTAGGTTAGTTGCTTTCTGTCCAAGGTACGGTTGGATCATACTAGTCATAACTTAGGGTACTAATAATAAGATATCAATCATCTGTTACCCTAAGTTTAGTCTAGGTGATTCTATTCTACTTAGGGTATGATTTCCTGGTACTAATTGTATGGTAGGGTATTGTTTGGCTTGGTTGATCATATGTTGGACAGTGGTGGTGTCTACGAGGGGGCTAGGGTACGAGATAAGGGTACCACTCATACCCTAGGGTACGGGTATGGTGGGGTGATCGTACAATCTTACGAGACTTTCAAGCAGTTTAAGTTGGGGGTAATCCGGACATTTCTCCTATTAACCTCTTATGGCCCCATGACTTATAACACTCTTGGGATATCATTAAACCTATTTTGCAATCACTCAAACTCTCTTAAAAACTCTCGAATTCTCTTATGCCTCTTGGGTCAAGGAAGGCTAGGGTTTTATCAATTGGATCAATTTGTGCTTACAAGGGGGATTTCTCTCCGTCTTATTCATAATCTAAGGCATGTTACTTCTTCCTCATTATTAGTTCTAACTAAAGGCATGTTTTATGAATTGTTTCATGGCATAAATATTGTATGGTTTTGGGTTATCAAATGCATGTTGGGCATTTTGGTTACAATGGTTGGTTATGGTTTTCCCATTTCTTTTATTTATGGTTTTCATATTATTATGGTGGTTTGAACATTTGGTTGCATAGGAATGGTTAATTGGTACATAGTTTGGCTTTTGAAACACAATGCCCCCAACTTGTTTGATATAATGCCTATAAGAATGTTTTTGGTTAAATTATTGGACTTTTATTGCACTATGCATGGTATAACTTGGTAATGGAAATGGTATAAATAGATTGGAATGGTTAAATTGTAAGGTCTTGGTGGTTATGGTTGGTCTAATTGAAAGCCTTGTGGGGTGCAAAGGAATACCCCAAGAAAACGTAATAATGATTACTTGTGGGGTACATTCCCCTAAGTCAACTTAATAATGTAATCTATGGGTACATGGGAATCTCTTCTTCTTAAAAGGGATGGGTAAGGACATTTTTTGTAAGATATAGTCGGTATGATGATACAACTACTTATAGCCTTGGTTACTAATAAATGGAATGATGGTTTAGTTGTCTGGTAATGGTTTTAATTGGGAAATGATGATGGGGTATGGTAGCTAACCATAAAGGTGTGTGTCTAATGGATGGACACTGGAAACTCATATTTACCGATATAAGGATTGGTCATGATGACTATATATGATACTTACAGGGTACATGGGAATCCTCTAAGTACTCATATACCTATGTATCATGGAGAGCGAAGGGTACTCGGGAATCTCCTACTCCTATGATATCTCCAGTTCATATAGCTACACGCATCGAGGCCTATTCAAGGTGTTACACAGGACCCATATAGCTCGTGGGTGGTTCTAGGATGGTTAATCTACACATACCTAAGTTAATAGTTTTAAAGGCATGCTAAACCCAGTTTTCTTTCCCAGCATGGTTATATATATGTATGTAGGGTTGTGAATGCATATGGTTGGTTTACTTGATTTTAAAGGTTGGAATTATTTTATCCTTATCCCTAGTACTTACTACTGCTCACCTGTTAACCCATCTTCAGGCGGATGTATCGCCATGCGATACAGGGACCAGCCATTATACTCCTCCTGCTATGTGATTGGATTTGGGATCTGCTCGGTTGGATTGAAGTGGTGAGATTCCATATTTTGAAAGTCTTCTTTTCATGTCATGGATGTCTTTACTTATTTTGGTCATCTTATAGACTATGATTTTGGCAATAGTCGGAGGCATGTCCCAACCTAATATTATTTTACTTTTGGTTAGATGCTTTGTGGAAATACTATCAGTTGATATGGGCAGTGTCGGTAGTGGTGTCATTCTTAGTATTGACATTGTTATTGGGGTTGATACCATTTAACTGTATTTATGATTGTTCTATCCTATTATGTTATGGACTCCTACTTGGTTATTGTTTTAGTTTTGGTATGGTTATTGGTTGTGTATTAGATAGTTGGACCTGCTTGGGTTGGTCATGGTTATGGACCTATCCCAGAGTCTGAAATTATGCAAAATGTTATTTTGTTATATGTTCAGAATTCATCCGACTCAGGATGCGTGTTTTGAGGTTGGATTGGGTAACGGGAGTGGTCTCTAGTTCTGATTGGACTTGGGATGCCCTTTACAATAAGGCTTCAGTTCAGGTCGTGTCAGCAGCTATTGTTCGAGTTTCTCATTATGATTTCAAGGTAGGGTACCGTGATTGCAAAGAGATATACAATGGATCAGGTTGAGTTGACTCATCACAATCGCAAGTCTTAGTCGTGCGCTTGTGATAAAGTAATTAATATCGATCAATGCTGGCCCTTGTTTGCATAGTGGGGAACGAGATCACAAGGCACTAATCATCAAAATAGTGTAATTTCTGCATATTTTCAATTTTCTTCATTTTCACCTTAAGGACCTAGAGTGATGGTGGTTTTAAGAAGGGTTTTCATCAAAATTGTGTGTGTAAGTTCTGAAATCAAATTTCAATCTTTTCCCATTGATTATCTAATCAAATTAATAGTAAAAAGCTGATTACAAATTAGATTTTTGGGGGTTTTATCTGGTTATCTTTAAAGGGGGTTTACTTCATTTTGAAGGTCAATTTCAACTTGTTTTCACTTGGATTTTTAGATTTAGACTCCTCTTGATATGAGAAACATGTTAAAAAATAAAATTTCAAAATTAACCTTTGGATTTTGAACCAATGTTTGAACTACTTTTGGAGCCGATATAAATATAGTCAATATGGGTATTATTAGTCCCTTTAACATATAGACTATGTTTCTGTTAGTTTTACTCTATTCCAAGATTGCTCGTGAAGGGTGGGGTCCTTATTCAAGGGTATAGGTTTGGATTTCGATATTTCAAGGTAGATTATGACTTAACTTTCTTCAAACTAGGTTAGGTAGTTAACTATTCTAGCAAAAACAGTTATGGGTTGGGGAATTTGACGTGGAAATTGTATTTTAGGGGTTATTATTTTTTTTTTCTAGAGTGGGGGCTTACATGTATATTTTCATTGACTTAAGGGATTATATTTAGTGTGATGCCTATATGGGAAGCTTTATTTGAAATTATAAGCCTTATTTGTGCACTAAATGTCATTTTTATTATTGCGATGATTGTGCAGGGATTGAATAGATTTTATAGCCCTTATTTGAGAATTATTTGCCTCTATCATTATGGTGAAGCCCTAGTGAGAGATTTGGAATTGTATTATTAATGTCTTACATGACTATTTGTTCTAGTGGTGTCGTGCGATAAATTAAATCATAAATTATTGACATATTGAGTTGATTATGATCTTATTTATTCTAGTATTGAATTTATTATCATCTTTATGCTTATTTGTTGTGAGTAATACATCCTCACTTCATACATCCATATTCATGTGATATTGGTACCACTGAGAAATGATGATTTTGAAAGAAAATGATACATTTTATAAACCCTAGATTATAATCATTAGCTGACAAGGTTGATTGAGATATGAGATTTAGATTTGAGAAAATATATATGTTGTGAACCCCGAATTTGTTCTATCTTGAGCTAAGGCTAGGAAGGTGTATAATAAAAGTCATGCAATTACTTACTTTCATTATTTTCCCACCACCATGACTTTTGCATTATTTGCACCTCTTCTTATTTGTTTATTACCATGTACGTGCTTTCTTTATACCTTTATGTCTAATATTTCCTTATAGGTGTCATATTATTGGACTATTCGTGGAGATGGTGTGAGCTAACATATGGCAGCTATTATGTATGCCGACGGAAGCATACTCATATTGTTTATTTATTTGTTTCGTTTCTACTTTGCTCAATCGGCCTATAATACCTATTGAGTGTAAATGGGCTATACTCACTCCTACTTCTATACCATTTCGATGCAGACCCCAGTTCAAGTGTGATCTGAGGAGGCTGACTGGTGTGGTGAGAGACCTCATACAATCTTAGTAATCTTTATTTACTTTCAAGGACAAACTATGTGCTATCCAGTTTTCAGATTTATATTAGACGCTCTGCTTACTTATGATGCCAGGTTTTGGGGTTATTTTACTATATTTGTTTGTTTGGATATTTATGTTTTATATATTTGTGCGTGTGTATATATACACACACTCTATCTTAAAAGCATGAACTTTGAAACTTTAAAGTGAAATTACTAAAATACTCTTTATTAAAACCTAATCATCCTATTTTATTTAATCATTTTTCTTTTAGAAGAAATCTATCATTTTCGAAATTTTTTCATTGTCTTTAGTACATCTGGCTTCACACCTCTCGCCTATCAGAACACCAACCCAATCGTCGAAAGCTGAAGTGGGTTTGGGGAATGGAAGAACAAGAACATCTTCTTTACCACGGAGAAAAATATCTCCGAACAACACTAGGATACAATGGTTGCTCTAGTTGCGCTCATTTGTTCATAGTAGTCGCCCCTTTTGTTTTTAAGAAAAGCATCTCCGCCAAAATCAGGTTCATATGTGAATTGAAAGAAACGTACTATAAAGTTTTTTGTAAAAAAAGCCAAGATCAGTTTATGACAAATACTAAAGTGAGAAATAAAAACAAACTTCTCTTCTTGTGAAATTTCCTTAGTTAATGGAAGATAATACGGATACCACGACCACTCTAAATTTTTCATGATATCAATAGTTTTATTCTTATGCTGACATAAAGAAACAAACTCAACTTAAAATAGTTCTCTACTTATCCTTGAGGAAAATAGCATCGATGAAGTCAAACAGAAAAAATAATATCTTTAAGTTGCTCGAAATTTGCATGAAGAGAGAGACTACTGATAGTCCATAATTAGGATTTATTTTTGGTTTTGCTTGTGCCAAAATCGAAAGACCCGAACATACTTGGACCTAGATGGAAAGAGTTTCTTTGGTAAATCAAGTCATGTATGGCAACTTTTTATACGAGGACTGAAAGATCTTTCTCAAAGTAAATTGAGATGATTCAAGAAGCAAAAAAAATTGGATTTTATACTTTTTACTCATTCTGTTGGTATTTATCTTCTTTGACTCTAATATTTTTTATGTTAGGGTATATATTCATCTATAATGTATTTTGTGTATTGTATAATATTATATTTAGAAATAACTAAACTAATGAAGGTCGTAGAAGACTGCGTTGGTGTTGAGAAAATAAATAACTTGACGTGCTATTGCACGCTACCCAATTTTTTCTTTTTCAATTTTTATGTAAAAAATTGAACAACCTGTAATAGCAGGTCAAGTTTATCTGATAGTAATAGAATATTTTGTACACTAACAGTGCACAAAACTTAAACTCTTATAAATTTTAATATTTTAGGCATTCTACGTGGCAACATAATATGATTTAGAATTGCACACAAACATAAAGTTTTGAAATATTTAAAGTGTGTCCATAGCGTTAGGATAATTAAAAGTCACTAATGAATTGAATATTTTTCTATATTATAGAAAAAGGGGTTTTGACATGGCAGGATAATGACATAACATATCTATCTAAGGATAATTTGGTTATTTCATGTCAAATGCTGATAACCACTTGCTGATATTACATACGTGTAGTCATCACAAATTTGCTACCGTGGCACTTTGTTAACATTAACAATTTTTCTACCAAATACGTATAGCCATCTTTCTTTTCAGATCTTTGCAGGTCCTCAATATTAACGCTTTTCTGTAAAAAAAAAAAAATAAGATAATGAAAATCTCAACTCTTGCGATATTCTCTCTGTCGGTTATGTTTACATGATCCCTAATTTTTGGGTTATTGAAAATCAGCAATTTGTTGGATATTTGATTTAAACTATTTTATCAAATTTGTGCCTCCTCTTCTTTACTTTTGATCACAATTTGTTGGGTATTTTGCTCCTTTGATGACATCTGTTAGTATGTTTTCATTTCAAATTATTTTATATTATTATACAACTTGGAGTGTTGTGATTATTGCTTCTTTGCTTTCTGTTTTAGATTTTTGAGTTTTAATTGGTGCTTTTCCGTTTTAATAGTAAAGGAAATAAAAATTTCTTATCTGGAGTTTCATTTGGGGTTTTTTCACTCTCATGTAAGAAGAAGACCCAATTCTATTAGATTGAAATTGTTTAGATCCGAAAAAACATGACCATCTTCTCTACAATTATTTGAATTGCAAATAAACATTTTTCTAAAGTAGATGTTGCAGCTATCGATTAAATTTGGTGTTAGATAGTGATGGTAAGGTGTTCTTAGTGAGGAATAAATATCCGCTTCGGGCTGCTAGAATTTGTCTGTTTCATTTATAAAGTTTAATTCATTATTTACTCTATATTGACCATGCTCCCAACATTTTGTCATGATTGTGAATTGTACGTGTCAGAGGGAGAACGAGGAAAGTTGTTGAGTTCCCATATCGATGTGTGATGAGTTATTTAGTCTCGCCTCATAAGCTAATTTACTAGATCGATCAGTTAGGTTCCACGAATTGAACCCATAGGACCTACACATAATACTCTATTTCAACTGCATTATGAATATCGAATATCAACGAAAAAAACAAAATGTGAACAAAAGTTGGAGTCTCAGCTTATGCTTTTGTATAATTTTCAATGTTTGTTAAAAGACATGATCTATGATATTTCAGGAATAATGGAACCATGGGTGTTAGTGTTGTCTCATTCACATCATTCGTGTGGTAGCTTAATTTGGGTTCAAGGTTAGAGATATTAACATCGATTTGTATTTTTTTACTTATTGCTTCGAAATTATGGTGCTAAATTTTACATGATTTTGGGTGTTGTCAATGTGGGTTCAACATAGTTTACAACCTGCAACATATAAGAAAGTGTGTATTATTTTACCCTCTACACTACCAGTTACTTCCAATCCACTCATACATATGAAAGTTGCATTCAGAAATAGAATTCCTCTCTGAAGTATTAAGTAATGCAGTTTCCAATATCTAAACAACTACTACTCAATGTCATAGTGCCAAAAATGAATATTCAATTATGATGTGGTTGAAAATTTTGGTGTGCAGCATGTTGTTTTAATGTCAATGATGTTATCTTGTTTCTGTAGAATTTGTTTAGATGTACAACTCTTTGTGTGAACATTTGGACAAGTAAATATCTTTGCCTCTTAGCTCTTTATATAGTCAAACCTCTCCATAATGAAGTCGTTTGTTTGAATGTTGTTTAGCTGCTAAAGCAAACATATAATATAACATATCGTAACTGTTTCACTTTGCTTTTTAAATAATGAGTACTGACAAGCTTTGATTTTTATTGGTCTTCTCTTCTTTGTGCTTTTAGTTATGGTATGGTGGCTTTTTTTTGTGCTGCTGTGTAGTGTTTTGCTTAATAGGTATTATTCCCATTACTGAATTTCTATTTGATTGTGTGGTTGCTTATATCTTGCTAACATTTGACTCCAAGACTAAGATAGAACTATCTGATCAATCTTAGTATTGTATGATAATCAATGTAATCTAAGACAAATGAGTATGAAAGTTGAGTTAAAAAACTATCTGTGGGTGAGAAGAATACTGTTTTCAACTCAGATTTACTGTTGAATCTTCTGTAATCCTTCAATCTACAGAAGGATGTTTGTTTACAAATACATACAATTATTAGTTCAAGTTATTAGAACATGCTCAATCATAATCAAATTCTTCATCTGACACCCCTCATTCAATAATACTAAAAAGAATTCAAGTATAAACAAATCCATAGGTGAAGCTTGCATTACTTTTCTTTCTATGACAATCATTTTAAAAACAAAGCAGTACATGAAAATGCTCAAATCCTTTAAATGTTTGATGATTTTTAAGAGATAGAAATTAGCCGTGGACCAAGAAAACAGAATAGTGTTACAGAATTACATTTTCATATTGTCTATTAAAATCTGGTTTATGGGGTTGAAAGATCTCTTTATATGAATTGATCATCAAAGCCTGAGAAGATTCATTTCTTGTGGGGTTGGGTTAGATTTTGTGAAGAGTTATTTTCATAATCTTAGATTAGTGAACTGTCTGTGAAGACTGAACCTAACTATTACTATCAACAGTAGATTACTTAGGTGTTGTGTGGTTTATTGATGGCTCAGTTGATCTTCCTTCAAGGGTTCAAGTTTGTCGTAACCGTGTCTCTTGGGTTTGATCGCCAATGCTCCCGGGATTACCAACTCCATTTTATTCATTCTATAAGCAAATAATACAAAATCTGATAGCGGTGTTAAGTTATTTGAGAGTCAAGTAGTGATATAGGTCTGTTGATAAGCTATGTGTTTTGCGTCAAATACTGAGAAATATAGTATTGGTATATTGATGAACTACACTATTTTCAGTGGGCTTATAACATTTAGGAAAAAATTGGGGTTATTACAGTCTGGTACAGATGAAATCATAGGCCCTAAATAGGCTGTAACCAGTTCATAATCCCAATATTTGTATTGCTTCCTTTTCAGCTGCTGCAATTTAGAAAAAATATATTTACACATACAATAAGCGCGTAGTTGCACTTTTGAGCCTAATATTGTATTCACCGACTCTTAAAATATTTGTCATTTTTGAATTTTTGAGATTCAAACTACATAAACTTAAATTTAGCTCCTGTTTGGCCATAGGTTATGAAATTGAATTGTCATTTTTAAATTCTTGAGATTCAAACTACATAAACTTAAATTTAGCTCCCATTTGACCATAGGATATGAAATTGAAAATTGAAATTTTGGGTTTTTAAAGTCTGCCATTTGGGAACTTGAAATATCTAACACTTTCAACCTTTTATGTTATATGTTGTATTGATATAAGAATAATTACAACTTATACTACTTTTCATATAATTTTTAAATATCTAATTTATTTTAGTTATAGAATGAGGACAGTACCGAAAGTTTGTGCTTCTTCTTAATTAGAATTACTTAGCTTATTATATTAAAGTAATCACCAAATATGTTAAAGCAATGTAATGACACCCAATTAAATAGTAAAAGTAAGAATATTACACACCAGACCCTATCCAGATTATACATTTTGAGATTGAGAAATAAGCTAGCTCTTTTCCCCTATTTTTAATACCCTTATAATTGTATTGCACCAGTTTTTGAGTAAAGAATACTGTTAGTCTTCAATTCTTATCTGTTTTCCTTTCTTTGCAGTTGCAGCTTTCGTGCGTATACTCTCTGTTTGTGCTTTTGTACAGTCTTTCGCTTAGTAGGTAATGCTTTTGTTATTAGATTCAAATTTATACAACTATTGTATATTTATGATTGTATACTTGTTTTGATGTTACTAATATGTTAAATATGTCATCTTATGTTAACCAGTGTTAGAAAATCAATATTACAATGTCAAGTAGAAAGAGACAAATAGATTCAAACTTTGAAATAGCACATGATGATAAAAAGCTAGAGGTTGTGAACTTTATAATACAATGCAATCCAATAAGAAAGAAGCTTTATTAGCTAAAGAACGAACGAGCAAAGCTGAATCAAGGAAATGATGATTTGGTGCTATCTTAGAGAAACAAAGGTATTTAAAGTTTTGTCTTTGAATTTACTACGTTTAGTTTATGGTGTGCTGTGTTGATAACCATTTTTGTTCTGAAGTTCTTGATTTAGTTCAGAATTTTATGGTTCTTATGAAAAATATCATAATATAAACTTACCTGGCCTCATGAGCAATATATTTTATTTACCTGCATTTCTTCTAAATTTTACACTTACCATTAGCTACTAAGTGGAGTTCGTTTATCTTACCTATTGAACTGGTGTTCAATTATTGATTATCGCACAATTTTGTAGTAAAGACTGTTATGTTTTTTACATGATTTATGAATTGAAAAATTACTTCAGCCCTACTTAGCTCGACTTCTAAGATTCTCTTAATTCACGAGTAGAAGTGCAACTGATGGCCAATATTTGCTATTGCTTTTCCCTGAGTTTCCTACTCTACATTCTGCTAAATTTATTATGTTTATATGAACTCCCTTAAATATGATGTTGAGTCCATGAATTTCCAATAATTAACTTGCAAATCCGAAATAAAATATTTTTTCATGCAACAAGTCTCATTCATACGTTTGTAGAGCTCAATCTGAGGATGCATGAACTTTTTTTTTGTCTATGTATATAATATGTATAGTACTGTCTTGTGAAACTTGACTCCTTAATGTTCATATATATATGTATGTATGTATATATGTGTGTTGCATGTGTGTGTACGTCTCTCTATGGGTTTTTGATCCAAGATAAATCCCGATCTCAATAGTGCTAATTGAAGCCTCCCACTGCTCAAGCTTTTTAGTCCAACATAAATCCTAAGACTTAAAAGTTACAATCTTTGCACATTCGAAGTGACTTGTCTGGAAAAAAAGACAATATATTCGACTTAAAACATATTTTTTAGTGTTGAGCCCGTGCTGACACGGGTCTTGCACCTCTAGTATAATATTATATTGGAGCACTGCAAATGCACTTGAGGTTAATGATAAGTAAGAGTAGATATTATTGTTTTGCATTTATTTATTTACATATTTTGACACTAATCTTTTGCCAATCAAACGATACATACGTGATAAATCTTTCATAAACCAATGCAATTTTCTCTGAAGTAAACAACTCAAATCCAGTAATGGGTAAATGGAATGACAACAAAGCTGGACTAATACAGAGTATTTCTTTTTTCCAATATTCCAAGAGCTTGGAAAGATTTGATAACTAGGTCTGATAAAGTCACTGAGAAGAAATTATTCTTTTTAATTAAAAACAACTTCAGATTTAAGATATAATTATATGAAGATCGTGTGAAGAAAGATATGCAGTTTTTGGTGAATATCTTTGAAAATTGTTGCAGTAGATGCATTCTGAACTTTAATCAAATATTGAATGATCTTCTCTTACAAATTTTATTACGTGAGAAGACTATGAAAATCATGTGATGGTTTAGGCATAAGATTAATGGTGGATATGACAACAATGACATGTACAGAGAATAATAATGGGTTAATCTGCAGCCAAATATGTGTTTATCCCATGAATTCAACATTATGATTGATCGAACCTGTATTAGATCCTAATTAGTTTGGGATTAGTATTTAAATATTGACATAGTTAATTAAGATTAACTATTTTATTATGACTGAGATTGGAGAGTTTGATATTAATCTAAATGGAGAATGCATCGCTATATAATGAAGACACTGCTTCACATAGAGAGCCAAGAAGAGATAACATGGTTCTAATTTAAGTTATTCTTTATCCTGAATCATGTTTGATGTTTAATGGATAGTTCATCTTATTCCACTCTCCCTTTCACCATGATCTCGCCATCAATTCATAATTATATGTCTAATAAAATTGAAAAAATTATTTTATTTGGAGAATTCAGATAATGCAGTTAACGTAGACCCTAAATATTGATGAGTGCTAAGATTTTAATAACAAAAGGAGGAAGAGAAAATGTCATCAAATTTAAATTTATAGAACGAAAAGAACAAAGTCTCTTAGTGAGAAGTTGACTAACTAGAATGATGACCGTAGAGTAAATGTTCTTTATTACTGGTTGCACTTCGATCAAATAAATTTAGGAGAGTCTTAAGGTGAATTACATGGAATGATACCAGTCTTGAGGTGAATTACATGGAATGATACCAAGGATAAGGAATGTCAATTGAAACGAAAAATTCAAAATGTCAAATTGAGATCAATTTTTGATAGTGTAATACCCCGTATTTTTTCTAGCTTAAATTCGTCTTTAGAATGTTAAGGGATAGCTTTCCAAAATGAATAGAATTTGTTTCATGTGGAATTCTTCAGATTTAGACTTTCCATGTTGTGGAAAATTGAATAAACTTTCCATCGATACAAAATTCGCCAAATTTAGACACTCAGTGAAGGAGTTAAGACGTTTTTAAGTTGACAGTGTGACACTTGGGAAGTCACCGCATCGCGGAGATGGTTAAATTCGTAATTGTCATTTTCCAGTGGACCACCGCGATATTGGCGCGTCGCGGAGAGGTCCATTTTTTAATTTATCAATTTCCAGTAGTCCAATGCTATAGTGGCGCGTCGCGCCGAAGGCCAAAATGACATTCCTATAGGACACCGCGATGGTGGTGCGTCGCATTAAAGTTTCAGGTCCCAATTGTCAAAATCCAGTGGGACAACGCGACAGCTCTGCATCACGGAGGCCCGTAATTTTCCAATCGATAAATTCTAGTGAGCCACCGCGATAGTGGTGCGTCATGGTGGCCCATTAAATAGGGACACCAGTTACATTTTTCCAACTTTGTTTAGGAGTTTAAAGAGGGTATTTTAGATTTTTCAAAGCTCCCAATCCGTCCAAACATGAGATTTAAGGTTATTCTAAGCACTTTATGCTCATTATTCACCATTCTCTTCAAAAGCAGAACCCTAGAAACCAAAAGCCCCTTCTCCAAGAAACCAAATTTCACCATAGATTCTCCAAGAAAGCTTTAGATTGAGGATTTCCAAGACAAGATATTCAAGAACTCCAAGAACTTATCTTCAAAAGCACCATAGGAATCTAAGATTCAAGTTTTTCATCTAAGATCATCAATTAAGGTATGTGGGGTTTATGAATAAGGATCTTCTTCCATCCTTGTCCCCGAAACCATGCTTTTAGTTACAAATTCATATGATTTTAAATGTTTATACATGAATTTCAAATTAAGGTTTATACTCATATTGCTATTTGCAAGATTATGAGTTTTTGAGATATTTTGAAGATGAATTGCATGTCTATTTTCATTTTTTCATGCCTATTGCAGTAAATTATAAATTTTGAGATGAATTATCATTGTTTTCACTATCAAGCATGATTATTATGATGTTTTGACATGAGATTAATGCATGGGTTTCTACTCCAAGATTGAATAATATTATTTCAATAAAGATGATGCTTCAAGAATCTTATGAGCAGATTATTTAAAGATTTTTAGAAAAAGCTTTGATCTTTTGATCCTTCGTTTAACAATGGAATCCACTTTACATATTATTACAGATTACATAACTTAGAATAGCTGTATTTATAGATTTACTCAAATGATTGCTTAATTGGTTTTAGATAAACCCTCATGCTAGTTTTAAAGTGGATTTCCAACAGAATAAGCGTAGCAAATGAAAAGGGAGTAGTATTTAGCACCGAGCGGGAAGTGTGGATTTAGCGCATCCTACTTCCACAAAACTACGTAGCCAACGTAGGTACAGATTATCAGATTATTCTCATTTCTATATGGATGATAGATTTAGCTTGTGGTCAATCACGTGGGTAGGTTATACTCGTTGGAAAAAGTATGATACCTCTCCCCAACGTGAGGTTTATTCCTTAGGAGGATGAGACCTTGGACTCAATGTTAGCTCACATGGTTTATGTCGGTTAGAATAACCTCCCTTGTAGAACAGTTTTTCCCTAAAAGTTTAAAAGCCTAACAACAATGATAACAACAATGATAACAACAATGATTTTAAGATAAATTATTTTCTCTAACAGAAAAGAACAATAGAAAAGCTTTTAGAGAACTAGGTGTAAAGGCTCACGAATTTATTCAGCCTATGCTTTATAGAAAGAATTTGGCTACAGTTTTTAGCTTTCAGATCTCAAATTTAAGAGTGAGTCCTTTCTACACTTAGACAGTATGATTTAAAGAGAGAATACAAGCACAACTTTTAGAACTAAGTGTTATGACTTACAAGATTTATACAGTATGTTTTATCATTCATGATTTATGATTTTCAGCTTTCAGATATTTCAGCTTATGTGAGTCATTTATATTTAGCATGTATTGTTTTATAAATGATGATAATGAGATGATGTTTTACTTATGCATTTCACCCCATATACTCAGTACATCCTCAAAGTACTGATCCACATATACGTCTATGTACTACATTATCTTATAATGTAGGTACAAGTTATAGCATGTACAGTCAGAATCAGACAGATGCAGATTCTAGCCAGCAGATGATGAGTCCTCCTACTTTGGGGACTTTAGTTAGATGTTATTTATGTACTTTACATTCTTACTCATATGTATTTATTAGTGGTCGATGGAGTCGTGCCCCAGGTACCTATAGTTAGTATAGTAGAGGCTTCACAGATATCAGATAGAGTCAATTATGTAATTCTAGTCCCTCTTTTCAGATTTTACCAGAAAGTACAAGTGTACCAGTATTATATTTTCACAGATTCTGTCATTGTTATGTTTCCGCACAGTAAATTCATTCATTTTATACATATTTAATCAGTTGCTTAACACTATGCTAGTTCATGGGTTAGTTGGGATCACTTGTGGTCCTAAGAACCATGTGACGTCTCGAGACAAATTTTTGGGGCATTACAAACTTGGTATCAGGGCCTAGATTTCAAGTGTCCTAGGGTGTCTATGAAGCCGAATCTAGTAGAGTCTTGTGGAATAGTACGGAGATATCTGTACTTTTCTTCAAGAGGCTACGAGGCATTTAAGAAAAGTTTCCTTTATTTCCTAGTATAGATTACACAGTAAAGTTGTTTTCTCAGAATCTTCTGTCTATGCATATGTTACCCCAAAATTCCTCATCTATGTATTATTCTTGAGATAACACGATTAGTAAGTTCCAATTCATCCCCTGATAATGCTCTTAGATTTACTAGCAGAAACTTCAGAAGTCACACAAAGGGCTTAAGAGGAGTTCCTTAGTGTGTTAAGTCCCTCGAGTTGAAAGTTATGTTCTCATCCTTATGAGTTGTTTAGTTGAGACAGAATTAGATATGTATTCAGATTCCTCATTATTCCTTCAATACAGATAGTGCTCATGAGAGGAGATAGTATGAACCTAGACTGTTAAATGAAGTGTGTATTCGAGGGGTATTATGGACTTTAATGTTATGATTTACGAATAGTAGAACTTTATTATAGGTTGAAGGATAGGTATAGAAGAGTGCTGGCAAGAAGAGTGAGCATGACGATTGATAAAAAGTATAGGGATCGACTTATGCATATTATCGAGTCATGTTAAGGTAATATGTCATTATGTGTCAGTTTGGTGGAGGATAGAGAATGAATTATTAGTTAAGGTGAATTGTTGTCTTCTTGAAGTATGAAAGGAGTTATTGATGGTATTTATTATATTTGAAAGGTCTAGGATATTAATAAAGCGTTTGGTGGTTTAGTATCATTAATTTAGGTTTCCTTTGAGGTTACAAAAAGAAGTTTTAGCTGAAACTTAAGGAGCTATGATAATAATCTAGAAGTATAGAAGGGTAAATAGTAATGATGTGTAGAAGGAAGATGTGTTAAAGGATTATGATAAGATAGGCCATATGATTATGATCGATTATTTTTGTTATGAAGTTCTAGTAGACTAGTGTTTCTTCATGTTTTATTTTATAGCCTCCAAGTGAGAATCGTATGTAAGGTAGGTTGTTAAATTATGTTTAGCACTAGACGTTAAATTTGAACAGTTTATGGTCATCAAGGTGGATGTAATAATTTCTTGGTTAGTGATGCTAGTTATATGAAAGTGATCTAGTAGGCTTGAACGGTGTTTGCAAGAGCTTAAGTTTATTTATTCACAATTTAGTATTATGTTGCATGTATGATAAAGAAACTATGCCCAAGGTGATAAAGAAACTATGCCCAAGGTGATATGGGATTTCATTATTTTTCTAAGGTTATTACGTGTTGTGTGTGATTAGTAGTACCGTTGAGTTGCTAAGTGGAAGGAGACTAGTTATGAATATATATATATATATATATGATGTTCTTAATGGCTAAGTTAAGGAGTTATGGGTAGATGATGTTGAACCTTTTTGGTATGATCTTGATTCTCATGGTTTAGAAATATAAGTTTGGAGATGTGGTAATAATAGGCTATGATGAACGCAGCATGGTTTATTAAAGTTTGAAGACATCAGTGTTAAGTATTAGAATCTAAGTTTGAGATTTTGAAGAATGAGCTAATAGAAATAAGAGTTGAAGCTCTAAATGGTGTGAACTCAGGATATGGTGATATCCATGAAGATTCTAAGTCAGTAAGTGTTTCAAGTAATTATGGGATGACTACTGGCCCATAGAAAGATAGGGTTATATCTCAGAAGGAAGTATTAGCAGTGGGTCACACAATTTTAGGTGTAGTCTTTCAAAGTAAGTTTATTATTTATGTGTATAGTTGTGTTTCAGGCTCTAGGGTGCAGTGATTATAGTCTAGTTTAGAGTTTAGTAAAGGATTCCTCAGACTTAGAGTGATAGCTTAAAGCTAAGGGGCAGATAATAGAATGAGTAACCAAGTCAGATTCTCAGGTTCTAGTAGTGCTGCCAGTATAGGAAGAAGATACCCGACTCATTCTTATTTCAGTATTAGTACTTCAATCATCACGATGTCTACTTATGCCTAACATGTCAACTCCTTGATCATAATTCATGTTCATGACCATCATAGAGAACCATGTACTCTCTCAGTTCCTAGTATGAGGAGTTCCAGTTCATCCAGCAGATGGAATCACATTCTATAAGTTATGAACTCCAAATTCAGGTCATGCAGCTCATGACTTATGTACTTGTGCTTTACAATATGTTTAGTTCCAGTATTTATGCAATTCCCTTAACGACTAGCGAAATTCAGAGTTATATCATGTACATCCTCAGATTAGATCTCTTTAGTGAATCCATGACATGAATACTCTATGCCTCAAACCTCAGTAAAGTGTCAAGTTATGCTTAGTATCCCTTCATGTTTCAGACCCTAGTATTCCAACCTTTCATGACCTCACCTAAGTCAAGAGAGTGATGATGAAAAAAATTGTATGGATGGGAGAGAGTAAATGTGTTATGTTAGGAAAGATGGTTGTATGCTTGTTTTATGTAAGTCTATAAGTGGAGAATATTGAGGTGAAGTTTTTTTGTGTATGACTTGGTTAGTTGAGAATATTTTATGTGTCTCTTCCTAAGAATTGAATAGTGCATGGAAGTTGTTATTGATAGAGGTATTAGAGAATATGAGAAGGTGCTCTTATGGGTATTTGATTAGAAGTCCATATGTGGTTATGAAGATAGGCTTGAATGTCATGTTGGTGTATAATAAGATAGATGTGTTGTGCATTAATGAATTTCTAGTAAGAGGTTGAATTTATTTATTAAAGTGATAAGAAGAATCATCCTAGGGTGAGTAGTTATGACGATGCTTGGGGTATTGAATCCATGGTTTAGACTAGTATTATGGTGTTAGGCTCAGTACTTTGTGATTCTGAGTTAGGCTTGACCACGATGAGAAAATATGGTTCAGTTAGAATTTAGTAGACGGATTTATCAATGCCATGTGAGAATTATAAGTTGAATCAAGCGAGCATGGTTTTTGAGAGAAATAGTATAGTTGAGGGAGTGTTTGAGAATTATTGCTAAGCTTGAAAGTAAGATGTTGCAATGCTTAAGGCCTAGTAATTCTATCCTAGCGTATGATTTATTGATCTATGTTCCAAGCCATAGAGTTGTAATAATGTTGTAATCTCTTATTCAGAGGTCTTGTTCAGATCATGCCCAGAGTTCTTTACTCCCTACTATCGTTAGAGTTTCTTAGAAAAAGTGTGGAAGAAATACTCCATCTGGGTATGAGCATTCAGTATGATTTAGTCCGTAAGTATCCTGTATATCATCTCAGTCTTTTCCTAGTATTTCAACCAAAGCAGTATCATTTGGGGACGAACGATCCCAAGGGGGAGATATTGTAATGCCCCGAGTTTTTCATGGAGTTTTCATATAATGAACTTCTCATCTTTTCTCGCAAAATCATATCCAACCTAAAAAAATTGTTACTCATAAGTTGACTCTCCTTTTACTATCTCAGCCATGTAGCTATTTTCATCAGAGTTCATGCACTCACAGATCAGTTCAATAGCCCACTACGTTGGGATTCAGTCATACAGTTTTTTTCAGTTGTGCATGATAGCTTATAGCCTCAGATTCCTCAGTAATTTTAGTCTAATTAGCCACATTTGAGGACGAATGTTCCCAAGGGGGAGATATTGTAATACCCCATATTTTGCCTAGCTTAAATTCGTCCTTAGAATATTAAGGGATAGCTTTCAAACTGAATAGCATTTATTTCATGTGGAATTCTTCAGATTTAGACTTTCCATGGTGTGGGAAATTGAATAAACTTTCCATCGATACCAAATTCACCTAATTTCGATACTTGGTGAAGGACTTGAGACGTTTTTAAGTTGACAGTGTGCCACCTGGTTAGTCACCACATCGCGGAGATGGTTAAATTCATAATTGTCATTTTTCAGTGGACCACCGTGATATTGGAAGATCGCAGAGAGGTCCATTTTCTAATTTTGTCAATTTTCAGTAATCCAACGCTATAGTGACACGTCGCGCCAAAGGCCAAAATAGCATTCCAGATCCCAATTGTCAAAATCCAGTAGGACAACACAATAGCTCCGAGTCGCGGACTCCCACAATTTTTCAATCGTCAAATTCCAGTGAGCCACCGCGATAGTGGCGCATTGCGGTGGCCCATTAAATGAGACCCAGTTACATTTTTCCAGTTTCGTTTAGGAGTTTAAAGAGGGTATTTTGGACTTTTTCCAAGCTCCCAATCCGTCCAAACATAAGATTTAAGCTTATTCTAAGCACTTTATGCTCATTAGTCACCATTCTCTTCAAAAACAAAACCCTAGAAACCAAAAACCCCTTCTCCAAGAAACCAAATTCCACCATAGATTCTCCAAGAAAGCTTTAGATTGAGGATTCCCAAGACAAGATATTCAAGAACTCCAAGAACTCGTCTTCAAAAGTATCATAGGAATCCAAGATTCAAGCTTTTCATCTAAGATCACCAATTAAGGTATGTCGGGTTTATGAACAAGGATCTTTTTCCATCCTTGCGCCCAAAATCAAGCTTTTAATTTAAAATTCATATGATTTTGAATGCTTATACATGAATTTAAAATTAGAGTTTATACCCATTATTGCTATTCACAAAATTATGAATTTTTGAGATATATTGAAGATAAATTGCATGTTTATTTTCATATTTTAATGCCTATTGCAGTAAATTTTAGATTTGAGATGAATTATCATTGTTTTCATTATCAAGCATGATTATTATGATGTTTTAACATGAGATTAATGCATGGGTTATTTCCCCAAAATTGACTAATATTATTTCAAGAAAGATGATGCTTCAAGCATCTTATGAGCAAATTATTTACAGATTTTCAGAAAAAGCTTTGATATATTGATCCTCAGTTTAGCTATGGAATCCACTTTATAGATTATTACAGATTACAGAATTTAGAATAGCTTTATTTACCGATTTACTCAGATGATTGCATAATTAGTTTTAGATAAACCCTTATGCTAGTTTTAAAGTGGATTTCCAACAGAATAAGCGTAGCAAATAAAAAGAGAGCAGTATTTACCACCAAGCGAGAAGTGTGGATTTAGCGCATCCTACTTCCATAGAACTACGTAGCCAACGTCGGTACAGATTATCAGAATATTCCCATTTTTATATCGATGACAGATTTATCTTGTGATCAATCACATGAGTAGGTTATACTCCCTGGTGGGAGTGTGACACCTCTCCCTAATGTGAGGTTTCTTTCTTAGGAGGACAAGACGTTGGACTCCATGTTAGCTCACATGGTTTATGTCGGTTAGAAAATAATTTTTCCCTAAAAGTTTAAAAGCCTAACAACAATGATTTTAAGATAAAGTATTTTCTTTAATAGTAAAGAACAACATAAAAGCATTTAGAAAACTAGGTGTATAGGCTCACGAATTTATTCAGACTATGCTTTACAGAAAGACTTTAGCTACAGTTTTCAGCTTTCAGATCTCAAATTTAAGAATGAGTCCTTTCTACCCTTAGATAGTATGATTTAAGAGAGAATACAAGAACAACTTTTAGAACTAAGTGTTCTGACTCACAAGATTTATACAGTATATTTTATCATTCATGATTTATGATTTTCAGCTTTCAGATATTCCAGATTATATGATTCATTTACATTTAGCATGCATTATTTTATAAATGATGATGATGAGATAATGTTTTACTTGTACATTTCACCCCATATACTCAGTACATCCTCAAAGTACTGCTCCACATATACATCTATGTGCTACATTATCTCATAATGTAGGTACAACTTGTAGCATGTACAGTCAAAATCAGACAGTTACAAATTCCAATCAGCAGATGACGAGTCCTCCTACTTTGGGGACATTAGTTAGATGTTATTTATGCACTTTACTTTCTTACTCATATGTATTGATTAGTGGTAGATGAAGTCACACCTCAGCTACCTATATATAGTCAGTATAGTAGAGGCTTCACATATGTCAGTTAGAGTCAGTTATGTAATTTTAGTCCCTCTTTTCAGATTTTATCAGAATTTACAAGTGTACCAGTATTATATTTTCATAGATTCCATCATTGTTATGTTTCTGCATAGTAAATTCAATCATTTTATACATATTTAATCAGTTACTTAACAGTATACCAGTTCATGGGTTAGCTTGGGAACTCTTATGGTCCTAAGCACCGTGTGACGTCTCGAGATAGATTTTTGGGGCATTACAAATAGTCTTGCCGCCATAAATAAACCATTAGAGAAAAAGATAATAAGGTTATAATTAAATTTGGTAAAGGTCTTAGAAACAAATACAATACTTTAAAGATTGTTATGCTAGGAAACACCAATACAAAGTTGTTAATGCATTGAAAGGGTATGATATAGGTAAGAAGAAAAAGAGAAGGATCATATTGATCAAGCAATGACTAGTCAACTCCAGAAATACACGGTTCATTTACATGAACTCTACCGAAAGTTTAGAGTCATATCATTGCGACATCCAGCTTGAGGGAGGATGATAGACATAATGTGCAGTTTTTAATAATGTTTACTTTTTCTAATAAAGAATAGATAGAATATGAATAGAGCCCAATTATCATATTATTAGTTTGAATATTGACATAAGTTAGGATAAGTTATGTTTCTAGGATAGGGAGAGTATAGTCCAATTTAAATCTGAATAGAGAAGATATGCTTATATAATGAAATCATTGCCTCAATTTAAGAGGTGAGAAACGAAAACATAGGAGTTGTATTTTTACAGACGATTTTGTTTTATAATTTACTACATATTTTCCTTTGAAAAAGGATGTTATTTCAATCTTTTACAAAAATAATTTCATGTACGTTCATGTTTTGCAATGACGATCAATAATGCACATAGTCATACTTTATATTGCACTTTCAAGACATATATTATTGTCGAAAAAAGTAGTTATAGTCAAGCCAAAATAATCAAAATAAATGAAAAGAAAATGCACTGAATATCGTGATCTTTAAAGAAAAAATTGATGAGATGTGCGTCATTACAAGTTATTAACTCATAAAATGTAAAAAGTAAACAAAATATATGTTTAATTAAACTTTAATTTTTCATCTTTGATGGTTACGGTGATATCCTCCCCGAACAAGTCATAATATGATAATTAACTATGTATGTTATATGATTTGATCTACACGTGAAACACACGTATCGAGAGACTAGAATATATATATATATATATATATACATATATATATATTATAGTCAGACTTCATTCTCAAAGTCTCGGTTTGTGTTACTTATTCTGTATTTTGATTTTGTTTTGCTTTGTGTGTTTCTGGCTTACTTACCAAGGTTGGGTCGAGGTAGGTGCCATCTTAAACTCAATATTTGGGTCGTGACAAATTGGTATCAGAGCTCTAGATTCATCGGTCTCACAAATGTAAAAGTAGAATGTCGAATAGAGTCTCGCGGGTAGATACCTCGACGTCCTTATTTATCTTTAAGGGGATACTAGAAATCTATACAAAGACATGTCTAATTTGATTCCTTATCGCTCTGGTTGGTGAAAGGTGCCAAGGCTCTGCCTCGCAACGCGTCAGGGTGATCGGCTTTTGGAAGTACAACAACAATTAATACTAAAAATATAAAATATTTAATTGCATATATAAATAATCAAAATCTCAATACAAACGCCTAATTTAACATCATGTCATGACTCATATCACAACCAAATTCAAGGGTCTCTCAACCTCTTCTTCCCTTTCTCACACAACTTTCTTCTTTTCTTTACTCTACCAAGACCACCATCAAAATTTAGCCCTTTTTTAATCATCACACCCCTTTCAAGATTGCGTTCAAGATTTTTTTCCAGCAGTTTAAGCCATTCAATGGTAGAGTTTGAATGATGTACATTCATAAATTCATACTTCTCTATGGCACACTCATCCTCTTTCACCTTGATAATCATACATAGATCTCAATAGTCCATAGGTCTATTAAGTGCTTTGTACTCTATGAAAGTAACATCTTCATCAGTCACTGTCATTTTTAAGTTGCCTTTCCTCACATCAATTAGAGCTTCTTAATAGGAACCCTGTCATCTGCGTCTTAATCATGAATAATAAAATCAGCATGGATTACAAAATTATTCAAACTTTATGAGAACATCCTTAATGATCCTCTTTGGAGCCACATTTGATGTATCTGTAATTTGTAGATCTATGGAGGACAGACTCACTTTCTCCAACAAAGATTATTAAACACAGACAAGGGCATGAAAGTTATACTTATTCCCAAGTCACACAAGGCCTTCACAACATCACTTATACTAATTTGTATAAGGAAGGTGAAACTCCAAGGGTCTTTAGCTTTCTTTGAAGTTTGATCATCACTATTGAACTGCATCCCTGAGTAAATCCTTTATTCTCCAAATCCATAAGTTGCTTCTTATTTGTCACCACCTCTTTTAATTACTTAGGATATTTAGTCATTCCCTGCAAGACAATAAGTAAAGGGATATTTATGTAAAGTTCTCTAAATATGTCAAAGATCTTCTTGAAACATGCATCCTCTTTGGTTTTTTGGAGCCTTCAAGGGAATGGTGGTATTAGTATTTTTGCTTCCTTCTCAGCCAGTTTAACAACCTTTTCTGCAACTACCTTCTCTGGAACTTGCTTTAAAACTAGTGTTTGTCTTGTTAACTATACTTGCACCTCATGATTTTCTTTTATTTTAAGGTGATTCTTCAAATTCTTTTCCACTTCTCATTGTGATTTCCATTACATATCTAGTATTTGGGTCTGCATCGCTTGATAAACTCCTTATGGCCTCGTTCTTTAAGCTTTGGTGAACTGGCTCCTTTACTTCTCTAAATTCTTGTGGGCAAGTTGCTGATTCTATATATTTTTAGCCAAATGTTCTTGATTAGATACTAGCTATGCTTGGTTGGCAATGATTTTCACTTCTTTACTTTATAATTTTTCTAGATGGGTAGAATCTTATAACCAACTTCTTTGCCAAGTTGTCCTAAGTTGTGATTGAATTTAAAGGTTCTACCTTCAACCATCTCTCCATTTCTCCCAACAGTAAGAATGGGAATAATGTAAGCCTCACATAATCAATTGAGTCTTCTATAGGAATAAAACTTTCATTGAACTTCAAGAAAATCTGCAGAAGTTGATGTGTATCCTTATGTGACAATCCTATAAACTAGACATTTGTGTGCAATAACTACACCATATTTTGCTTTAGCTCAAATTTACCTCCTGGTTTTTGTTTGTGGATGTTGGAGGTAACATTAGTAGTGAGTGGAATTGTTACTTCGTGTATTGTTATTTGTGCCATTATTTAAGGAACAACCTTATCCTGATGATCTTGCTGAATCTATGGGGTTGGGTAGAGAAGGATTGCTTATCTCCTCAGCTGGTGCAAGTGTTATTCAGGTTCAGGATGTGGTTCAACCAGCTCCATTTCCCTTGCCTTCTTGCTAAAAGAAAATATACCTGCAAAATTAGTGACTAAAACCAAGTTGGTAGCACTTATAAAATAAAATAGTAATAAAGTAGCTCTTGTGAGCTAGATTTCTATCCCATTGGGACTTGTAACTTAGCAAATAATCCAATTCAATAAATACTATAAGTTTTAAAAAGTGCAATCGTAACCCAAGAATTTTGTTGGTTTGTATAATTCTAGGATTTCAAATTTAAAAGCAATGACTTAATTGAAAATGTCAAAAATAATATTAAGGAGGTGTGAGATCCCGTAAAATTTTGATCATTTTATTTTGATCCTCCCGTGTGCATAACATTAATTTTTGACTTCAATAATGATGATGGTGAGCCTCTGCGATAGTGGTGTGCCATGCCACTTAAGCTCTGCGATAGGAGTGTGGCACGAAGGGTACCCTCCACGATAGTGGTGTGCCATGCTACTATGTTAATTTAGCCTAGTTTGTTATTTTTCATCTTGGGTGGGGGATTTTTGGTCCTTTTCATTTTAAAAGCGTCTTAAACACTTCCCTTACCCTAGAAAACCCCCTAATTCATCAAATTACACATTTCTCTCTCTTCTCTAACTCTCAAGTAAAGAACATTCAATGGTTTACAAGAATTTCATTCTCTGGGCTCCAAACTTTGATTTCTCTTCAAATTCTTCTATATTTTAGGCATATTTCTCTTTCCCTAACTTGAATTTTATATTATGGGATTAATTTTTTCAATATTCATGTGTTTTGGATGATGGGCTTGAAATTGGATTGAGAGATTTAGGTTGTTATTATTTGAATTGCTTTTCTCATGTTTTAAATGGATTACTCATGCTTTAATTGATGATTTTTGGACTGAATTGGTGCATTATGATTATGTGTTAAATGGGTGACATAGGTTTCACCAAAATTGATGAATTTTTTACTTGGTAATGGCATTGACCTCAACCTGCCTTGTAAACTAGATTTTGAATATGAAAATTTGCATAATTTAACATATCTTATGAACCCATTACATTGTATTAAAAGATAAATGGATAAATATGGGCTTGGAATGCCCTTGGTGGACATGGTTTTGGATTTTAAATGGAACTTGGAAGTCTATGGCCTTAGGTGCATAGATCCTACGTCAATCACAACAACACAAATGCAAAAATTACAAGATACCTTGGGTTGCCTCCCAAGCTGTGCTTGATTAACGTCGCAGCACGACGTGGGTACCTTGATTACTCAAACTTCATCAAGGTAGCCAAAGGTTTGGCCTCCAATTTTTATTTTCACTTTGAACTTATGAATTGTACTCCTAATTTTATTTCTAATTTTCAACTATGCTCAAGGGGCGGGTGGTATAAAAATAAAAGAACCAAGAAAATAGATGTGGCATGTTGCAGTTCTTGGCCCTTAAGTGAGGAATGTAATTTTTTTATTCTGGCGCAACAAAAATTCAAGAATATAGACATACTTTTCCTCCTTTTTTGCACTCTTCTATAAGCCCAGATGACTCAATTAATAACTTACTATCCAAACATAATATGAAAAATAATTTGAATGAGGTCCAATACGTCCCAACTCATGAATTACATTATTATTTATATCCTCACATAAATCTAGTGTACTCCACTCAATAGTGACAACATCCAAAAAAGTATGATCAAGTGTTGAATCCTTTAACTTTAGCTCCTCCATTTGGCTTAAATTTTTTTTTCAGTCTCACACAACTGATAACTAAATTGTTGGATATTACATGCATCAACCTTTACATTCAATTCTCCTTTTAAGTTGTGAACATCCAAGCATAACCTATAAACCTTTTGAATAAACTCATGTTTTTATTTTGTTAGGAATGTCGACGTTTCTATCATGCTCTCATTATGCTCCCACAATATATTTATCACACTCCTATAATAATGTACTATATCAAAAGGATAAGGATCAATAAAAAAAGTCCTCATTACTCCCCACTATCTCTTGTAAAGTTGTCATATCAATAAGAGTACGCATACACCGGTGTATGCCTCATGACAAATAGAAAGATATAACCCAACAACTTCAATCGATCAATTTGCAACCGTATTCTCTAACAATGGTGCCAAAATTTGATGTCACCCAAAACTACACTTCTAAGAAGTATAAAGTGGTTAATGTCAATAAATAGTAAACCAACTAGGTTAGGGTCAATCCTAAAGGGAATAGGACAAATATATCTCTCAAACTTATTGAAATAGTCAAGCAGTACAGAAAAGTAAATGGTGGGATTTGTTGTAATCAGTAAAAGTAACAAGATTTGAATGTTTTTGGTTGTAAACAATCTGAAACAAATACTAATCTTTTAATCCCCTGGCTTCTAACTTCATAGGTTTATCGTGCTCAATTCAATTATCTCAATGTCACGTTTGCAGAATCTGACAAGTTATGTATCACCAATCATCTTTTGAATGCCTTTGGAGTATTTCACTTATTACCTTTTAGAGTCTCAGAGTGTCGCATTACTAACCCTTGTCCTGAATTTTATTTTAACTATCACCTTTTGGGTATCAAGTTATTAGACTAGGATTGATAGCCTTAAATCACTTTTTGGGTATCAAGTTATTAGATAAGGATTGATAGCCTCGAATCACTATTATTATCTTGTTTTCCCAATATTGAACTCCCTTTGAGAATGATCACGATACAGGCGGATTCACAGCATTGTCCAAAACTAAGAAAGCATTTAAACTAAAGAAGATCATAATACATGTAGCAATTTTGATATAAACGAATCTCACACTTCGCCTACTTCATTAATCTGGCAGGGTTACCATAACACTAGCTAAGGTAATAAGCCACTAATAGTTGCAAACCAATCCATGGAATTCAATAAAGAAAGCATATGAATAATCTCACAATAATTGATGAAGAAAACCCAAAGTCTCAAATCTATTAATCAATCAATTACCAAGAATAATAGAATCCCCAAATCAAAAGTCAATCTTGGAATCAAAATATGTTTGTGAATAGTATGAGTACGTAATAAAGGAATAAACTTACATAAAACTGGATAAACTATTACAAAAATGTCAAAAGGAGATTTATAGATTACATAGAAACCTTAAAAATCCAAACTAGAGTGAATCGGGAAATTTGGGTTTGTATCCACCTATGACGCCACTTACAGGCTGTAAATGGAACCTACCCCACATAGGTACCCCACCGTAGGTAGTATAAAGGTTTTGCAAATTCATTTTCTCTGAATTTTGACCTAATAACCCCTATATTGGTACCTACAGCACTGTAGGTGGTACCTGCAGGCCATAGGTAGCTCATCATAACTGACAGGAACTCTTTACTTCTACAGCTTCTCTGAACCTAAGATATCTGACACTTATGCCACCCTACCTACACCAGATCGGTGGCAACTATACCAGGTAGTTGCAAACATAGATAGCCCAAATTTCAGCTTTCAAGTTCTTTTCTTTTGTTTAGCTCCCAAAACCTAGTTTTCTACAAAGTAGATACAAAAACACTTCACATCTACCAAAATAGGCCTAAGAACTTGCATATTTCTCAGTTTTAAGCATTAAAAGTGCCAATAAACCATGGCACATTAGTATAGAAGACTAACTCAAAGGGTACGACCTAAGTTAGTCAATATAGCATCTCAAGGCATCCTAATTAAGTAGGAAACCAAAGCTTGTATAATATGGTCCCTAATTCAAACATTTTTTCATGAGATAATCGCCCATGATAAAATAACCATCAAATAAAAGAATAATAATTATACCTTAAGTCTCTATATCGGCACATAATCAACATGTCATGAACTAACCATAACAATAAGAGTAAAGTAACTTTCTAGTCCAGACAAACAATATCTAAATTGAGCCCCATAACCTAGAAGGCTCAATTAGCACACAACATATCACAAGTACACTCATAACCTATACCTATGTGACCCTCCAATAGGCTGATAAATATAAGAAATCAACAACATACTGGTGATAGGCAATATGCATGCAAAAATGAATGAAAAGTAAATCCATAATACCATAACTAATCCAAGAGACATAAGGTAACCTAGAGTATACACCTCCTCCTACTAAACAGCTCACAAAGTCAGGACATATAGAGACCTCTCTTCTCTGACAAGACGGCTCATAGTCGAAGGGGTCCCTATGGGGTTCGGGAGTACTCGTATACACTAACCTAGTCCCAATCCAAGATTTTCAATAATCACCATCTATCATCACTCTACTCTTTCTAGTATCAGAGAGATGTATATATAATAAATGGATAGACTCGAATCGTGGCTAAAAGAGTGTAAAAAGGGTTAAAATCTCTCTCGATTGAAGTAAATATTAGTAAAATTGTGGACCAAAATCAATCTCAATCAAATCTCTAAAATATCATTTTGTCTTAAAATCTCATAAATTATCTATTAAGGTGGTACAATTCCCATTGTGAAAGAATCTATTTTAAATATAAAATTGGAAATAAATCCCTTTTTAGAAAAACAATAGATATTTTTAGTTAGAATTGTACCATTAATTGAGCATGAACGTACCAAATCTATACATACCATCACGACAATTACTATTTGATAACTAAACAGTGCCTAAAACCCAAATGATTGACAAATCAAAATGATATATAGCCACTGTAGGGAGGATCAATAAGCCAAAAATGCACGTAAATTAAGGAAATAGACTAGAGGGTCATTACATTAGCGTTGGTAGTAGTCGTATTTATGTTAAAGTTATAGAAACACTACTTGTATGGGTCTATTTAGAGATTTTCTCAAATCATCATAGCCTTACGTACTTTTTCACTTAGCAAGATCTTAATATGAGATAGCATATTGGCTTGAGTTGCTTAAGGACAATGATCTCACTATCCTTTATCATCTGGAAAAGGCAATGTGGTTGTAGATAGATTAAGTTATAAGTCGACCACTTTGATAAATCTAGCTCATCTCTTAACTAAGGAGTGACCTTTGGCCTTGAAGGTTCAATCTTTAGCTAACTAGTTAGTTAATTTTAATATTTTGACACCCAAGCATACGTTAGCCTTTGTTGAGGCTAGATATTATTTGATGGATCAGATTCAATCTTATCTGATTGATAATGATAGGTTGAGGCTGATTCATGATAAGGTGTTGAGTCTAAGGTAACATCTCTTGAATCTGATGGTGTTCTGAGAATTAATGGTCTAGTATATATGCCAAAAATTGGCGGATAGGTTACATTGATCTTAGAGGAGGCTCATTATTCTAGATATTCCTTTCACCCAGGGGCGGCCAAAATGTATCCTAATCTGAAGAGGCATTATTGTTGCGTTGGTATGAAGAAGGAAAATATGGAGTTCGTGGAAAAGTATTTGAATTACCCATAGGTAAAGTGTGAATCAGTGATTGGGTGGTATGATACAGAGGATGCCTATTCTAGAGTGGAAGTAGGAGTAGATCACCATGGATTTCATAGTTGGTCTACACTCAATTTTATGGAAGTTTTACACTACTTGGGTGATTATGGATTGGTTAACCAAATCAGTGTATTTCATTTCCTGTAAGGTGATCTATAATGCATAGAGGTTGGTCAAGTTTGACATTAGAGAGATTTTTCAATTGCATGGTACCCCTATTTCTATTGTATCTGATATAGGTACTTTGTTTACCTCAGGTTTTTAGAGTACTATTCAAAGTGAGTTGGGTACTCAGCTTGATTTGAGCATATCTTTTCATCCTTATATAGATGGTCAATCTGAGAGGGCTATTCAAGCTTTACAATACATGTTACGAGCATGTGTCATAGACCTTGGAGGTCATTGAGACCAGTACTTGACCCTAGTAGAGATTGCCTATAATAATAGTTACCATTCCAATATTCAGATGGTATATTTTGAGGCTATATATAGGTGGAGGTGTAGATCACCCACGAGATGGTTTGACTCATTTGGGGTAAGACCATAGAGTAAACATTCTTTGAGGATTTGATCAATCAAGTGATACTTATTCATTAGTGGCTATTGGCTGCCCAGAATAGGTAGAAGATTTATGCCGACTATCAATCCCTATATGTATCATATGTAATTGGAGATCAAGTTTTGATGACAGTTTTATCCATGAAAGGCGTGATAAGGTTCGAGAAAAAATGAAAGTTCAGTACGAGGTACATTGGCCCCCATATCATTGTTCATCTTGTTTTCATAACTCTATGTTGAAGAGATACCATCTATATGATGCCTATGTGATTTGATGGGATTCATTCACGTTAGATACTAATTTTTCCTTTGAGGTGAAGCCTATTGTTATCTTAAACAAGCAAACTAAGAAGTTGAGGTCTAAGAGTATCGATTCAGTAAAAGTACTATAGAGACACTACTTTATTTAAGAGTCTACATGGGAGGTCCAATTTGATATGTATTGTATATACCCCCAGCTTTTCATCACTTCAGGTACTCATTTGATTTTAGTTTAAGCATGAACTATTATTTTAGTAATGGATAATGTAACAACCTATTATGTGAAATTTTTCTTTTAATGTGTTTTGACTATTTTATCCTTCCCCATAGTTGTTATATATTAATTATAAGGTATAGTGATAGTTGGCACAATCCCCTATACATCTGGGAATGATTTGGGAGAGTTTAAGACCCTTAGAGGCTTTAAAAGTCATTAGTTTGACTTTGGTCAACACGTCATGATTTGAGTGTTGGATTACGATTTGGTCAGTTCCATTAGATCCATAATGTGAATATAGGTCCATAGTGGAATTGGTTTGAGTTTGGAACTTTTATTTTGCATTTTGATCCTTATTTGAAAATTAGTAAAAAAAAATGCCTAAATGGCTCCTGGGGTTAATTTGTTGTAAATAACTTCTTTTAGAAAATCTAATATTTTCTTTGAGTCTAGAACATTGAAAATAACTTAGTAGCATGTATAGCTTACTTTTGTAGGGTATCGAATAAATCCTGAGGTTTCATTCTAGATAATTTCTCCAAGGATCCCAACTACTGGCTGAGCATTTTCTACTGCATTAGGCCCTTCATCATCATCGTGTGGACACATGTTGTGATCACGGACCTTTATGATAGCCTTCATCGCGATCTCATGGTGATCGTACTGTGATTATGATGTGTTAATCGGTGGATAGGGTTGGGTTGACTATTGCGATCGCAAGGCCCTCCTCTCACAATTATGATGACTAACTTAACAGTCGATCAGTATTGACCTTTGCAATCGTGAGGTGGGGTCTACGATTATAAGGTACTATAGTATAAATACCCCACTTTTTGTGATTTCAACCATTTTTGGACCTTTAAGCATCTGATTAGGGCAATTTTGAGGATTTTCTTCATCATTTGTACTTGGATAAGCGCCAAAATCTTGTTTTCATTAATTTTCATTCACATATCATCAAAAAACTCATTAATCTTGATTTCAAACTAGAATTTGGAGGGTTTTGCCAGTAAGCTTTAAATGATTTTTCTTCAACTTAAGCCTCATTTTTAACAAATTTTTTCTTGGTTTTGCAACTATAGACTCCCTTTGTGGAACATGTTTCTAAAATAAAATTCTAATTTTACGTCTTTTATTTTTTTGACCTATTTTGGACACATCTTAAGTATAATCTATATAGGTATCATTATCTTCTTTTTAGTGCGTAGATTATATATTTGAATATTTTAGCTTATTTTAAGACTTCTCAAAAGGGGAAGTCTCCTTGTTGATGATTCTAGTCTTAGATGGTCATCATTATGAGGTAGGTTATGGGTTAACTTTCTTCAAGCTGGGTTGGGTAGTTATTAAATAAGCAAAGCATGTTATGGGTTAGAAAAATTAGCCATGGGAGTATTATTTCAAGATTATTATTATTATTATTTCTATTGTGTGCCTGTCGGTGCGTATAAGCTCATTGTTATTGACTTGAGATATCACATATTGAGTGTTGCCCATACAGAGGCTTTATTTGACATTATAGTCCTTATTTGTATATTTGATGCCATTATTATTAACGTGATGCCCGTGTGAGAGCTTGAATAGATTTTAAAGGTGTTTTTTTAGTATTATTTGTCTCTATCATGAGAAAATACCTAATTATGGGGTCAAAATGATATTATTGATGTTTTACATGCCTATTATTCTAGTTGTGCCAAAAGAGATTTGATATTATGAATTATTTACATATTGAGTTGATTATAAGATCAATTATATATGAATTAAATGGATTTATATCTTCATACTAATTGTGTGTGAGCATTTCATACATACATATTAATGATACATTGATACTATTGAGAAACATAGATCTAAAAGAGAATGAGACATTTTTATAAAACCTTTGATTTGTAAACAAAAGTTGAAGAGGTGAATGTGACATTATTATAAAACCCACAATCCGTGAACAATAGTTAGAGAGGTGAAAGTGACATTTTTATAAAAATCCTAAATTCATGAAAACTATTCGGAGAGGTGATTTTAGATTTAAGGTGATGTCTGGTTTGCGAACCCCTCAAGGGTCATATCTTTGGAGAACTGAGGCTCGGTAGGTGTATATAGAAATTTATGCAATGAATCTCAATCATTCTTCATGATCCCATCATCATTGCATTGTATTGCATATGTATTTTTCGTGTTTCTTTATGCACCCTTGATGTTTACTTAGTTTTCATATACATAGTCGTATTTAGTTATTCCTGTGTCAACCTTATATTATAGAATTGTTAGTGAATATGGTGTAATCTACCATTTAAAAACTTTTTTATTTGCAGGTGGCGTGCTCATAGTATTATTTACTTATGTTTTTTCTTCTTTTCTTAGTCAACCTATGATACCTACTAAGTACAAGTGGACCATACTCACTCCTACTATGCCCCTTAAAAGCATAGCCTAGATCGAGTACGAGATGCGGCAGCTGATTTGAGCTACTTAAACTTGACAATTAAAGTACTAGCATGCTCTAGAGTTCAAAGCTGATTTTGATCCTCCTCTTGTCCTTATCATGTCTTTACGCGTTATTAGAGATGGGTTTATGTAATCAGATATTCAATTATGTCTTACATACTCTTGTACTTAATGCTACATATATATGTGTGTTGACCCCACTTCATTCTAGAAGTTTTGTTATTTTGTTTAGTTTACACTTTGAATTCACTTTTCTTATTGGGTAATTGGCTACCGACTAAGGTTGGGTCTCGGTAGGTGCCAGCATTACCTCAACTTTTGGGTGATGACATTACTTGATGATTGAAATTTTAATTGATGACCATATATGTTTTAAATTGACAATGGTATGTTCTGGTAGTGTACATAATTATCATATAGTTGGGTTGTCATGAATTGTAAGTTGAAGATTTTGATGGATGACATTTGATACGAAGAGCAATGTATTAGTAGTGAGAGTAAGTGTGTAATGATAGAAAGGGAATGATAGTGGTACATATGACCTACTAGTAATGCAATCAGTACAACTAATTCAGTGAAAATAATAAGGAAAATACTTTCAGGTTGTAATGATTTTGAGTCCAAAACGTCAAAAATAGCCTAGTAGCATAGTTTTTTTGCATTCATGGGATTTTGATAGAATTTTGAGGGGTCAATAGGCAACTTTGCAACACACAAAAGTTGTTGATGCAGATATCTAGTGTAGCCGCTTAAGTGGCCAAAAACCTCTTAGTGTTTGCTGCTTTAGAGGTCTGGTTTGCTTAAGTGGTATATGCTTTATCGACTAGAATTTGCTTAAGCGGTATCTGCTTTAGCAACCTGGATCCGCTTTAGTGGTCATTTAGCTACTAAAGTGTCAATCATTTTATATATATACCTTTTTTGTGGTTTTGCATCATTTTTAGACCTTTGAACTTTAGGTTTGGATGATTTTTAGGTTTTCATCACCATTTGAGTTTGGATATGCTCCAAAATTATTTTCATTACTTTACATTGATTATCATATTGGAAACACTCTTTAATCGTGATTTCCAAATGAAATTTTAAGGTTGTTACTCGTAAAGCTTAAGAATAATTTTTATTTGATTTGGACCTCATTTTTAACTCATTTTTTACATGAGTTTTCAGCTGTAGACTCCAATAACCTTAGGGAACTTATTTCTAAAATGAAATTTCATTTTTACTCCTTTCATTTTCGAACACATTTTGGACCATACTTAAATGTGGTTAATATGTGGATCATCAGCTTTCTTTTAACACGTAGATGTTTTATTCATATGTTTTAGTTAATTTCGAGACCATTCAAAAGAGAAAGGCTCTATGTTAAAGGACTTTAGGCTTGAATTTTAATATTTTGAAGTAGATTATGGCTTAAATTTTTTCAAACTGGTTGGGTAGTTAATAAATAAGTGAAGCATGCTATGGGTTGGGGAAACTTAACTATGAGAATTGCTTTTTAAGCTATTATATATTTTGTGATGCCTGTGTGGGGCTTTACATTTTTGTTGTTGCTGAGTTTTGATATTATATATTGTGTGTTTCTTGTATGGGGTCTTTATTCAGCATCATTGGCCTTATCTATGCATTTAAATGCCTTTATTCTTAATGTAAAGTCTATGTTGGGGCTTAGATAGATAATATAGGCCTTTATTGAGCATTGTTTGCCTTTATCATGATAGAAGTGCTCGAGTTATAGGTTAATATAATATTAATGATGTCTTATATGTATTTTTTCTAATGGTGCTAAACCAGAATTGATATCATGAAATATTGACATATTAAGTTGATTTATGGGCCCACTTATACATATATTCAATGGATTTGTTATTTGCATACTGATTTGATTATAAGTTTTATATCCTCACTTGTACATATACATTCATGAGATATCTGTACCATGGAGAAATACTATTTTGAAACAAAGCAAGATATTTTCATAAAAACCTTGATCTATGAACACAAGCTGGAGAGGTAAATTAAGATTTTAAGATAGTATATGGGCTGTGATCCCCTCATGGGTCCTATTTTGGGAGCATTGAGGTTCGATAAGTGTATATACAAAGTCATGCAAAGCCTTTCAAACTATTCACTTCATCATTCATTGCATTGTATAGGCACATGCATTTCAAGTGTTTCTTTTATGTGTACTTGACGTGTTGTCAATTTTTATGTACTTTTGTGAAGTCTTACTAATATTTGATTTTGTGTGTATATATATTAGAACTGTTGCTGGAGATGGTGTAAGCAACTAGTTGGGAACTTTTGTGTTTACAGGTGACGTGCTCATAGTATTTCTTTACTTGTATTATATTATACTTTGCTAAGTCGACCTATGAAACCTACTAAGTACAAGTGGGTTGTACTCATCCAAATTGAGCCCCTCCATGCATATCCTACCTCGAATACTAATCTTGGTAATTGAGTTTGGGCGGTGATTATCATATTTTTGAGGTACCAGATCACTCCATGGTTCAGGATGATTCCAGATCCCTTCTATCTAGTTGTATTTGTGTACATTTTTAGAGACATACTTTATATTATTTAGGATTCTAAGTTGTAATAGATATTCTATGTAGACATACTTTATATTATTTAGGATTCTAAGTTGTAATAGATATTCTTACATTTATTGCACTACTTCTTGGGTTTAAGATATTTATTTCAGACTTTTACTATTATGTGAATGGTGTTGACATGACTTTAGTCTTAAAGTCTTATTTTATCTTTCTTTAGTTATTATTTTAATTTTCGCTCCTTCTTGGGTAACTAGCTTACCTAACGAGGGCAAGTCTCAGTAGTCACCATTAGAACTTGAACTTTTGAGTCCTGAAAAAATAGTATGAGAGCATTGGTTCACCAATTTCGTAAGTGTAAGAAGGGGATGTCTAGTAGAGTCTCGCGGATTGGTACATAGACATATGTATCTATCTTCGAGAGGCTATAAGATTTCTTTAAGAAAAACTTCTATAATTTAATTCCTTATCATGCAAGTTGTTCGTACCGAACCTTCTAAATTTGTATTCCATTCTTTTCTATGCAGACGGTGATGACTAGTATAATACCCTGCATTTTTGAGCTAGAAATCGAACTGTCGTTCCTTCATGTGTAAACTCTAATCCCATGATTTATATGTGAATATAAATGTCATGATCACTATCCTCTTAATAGTGCTCATTAGGTAAAAAAATTTCAAAGGAATCAATTAGCGCAAAGTTGAGTTAAGAGCCTTTGATTCGGCCAAATCATGGTATTCAATTCTACAAGGGTCATCTTTGAACGTGTATAACTATTTACATATGTGAAATTTTTTATCTCAAGACCCACCACGTTGTATATAATTGAATTAGCTTTCCAACGATGTCAATTTCACCTTAATCAGATATCTGAGCTAAAAGTTATGACCATGCTAAGGCCCTGCATCGCATGGCAATCACAAATAGCCACTGGATGAGGTGTGCTATTGGCATGCGCCTCCCAACGTCAGGTGTGCGATTGGCATATGTCACCCAGCAATAGTACAGTGCCAAAAATTGCTCCATTTTGACTTAGTTTAAGGGCATTGAGGTCTTTTCACACCCTTAACTCATTTATAATTGTTCTTAAATGATTTAAGGGGTCTTAAACCATGCTATTTACACTCTCTTAACCCTAACCATCCTATACACAATTTAATACCCTCCCTCTCCCAAGAACAAAATCCAAGCTCCTTTCCCCAAGAATCCAAGTGTCCAAGCTTCCAAGTTCAAGCAACCTTTAAGAATCTAGCTATTGAGGTATATGGTGCTTATGAACAAGGGTACCCTTTCACCCTTGTGCCCAAAGTGCATGGTTTTAAGATTTAATTTACTTTTTTTTGAATATGGTTTCATACCCAAATTGCTATATTCTTGAAGCATGTTATTACCATGAGATTGAAAGCTTTAAGTATATCAAGAATTGCTTATGTTCATGTTTTAACGTATAAGATTCTTATTGTGATTTTAGTTTCATTATTTTGACTGAGATTTTTGAAAATTTTCAAGATAACTTTTGATCATGAAGTTTTGTCATGAAATTCTATGAATTTGAGTATATATTATAAGTCCTAAGTGGAAGTATTGAGTTTACAAGAAGATTATGCTCTAAAGCTCCATTGATATATTTTATATCATGATTTAAAGCAAAGATTGATCTTTTGATCTTAAGATAAGATATGAAATCCACATTTGTTCATCCTGATTATGATTTAAAGAAACAAAAGCATAACTGGTTTTCCTTATGCTATTTTAAGGTTAAAGTATGAGCATATAAGTAATATGGGAGTAGTATTTAGCACCGAGTTAGGTATGAGTCCACGGTCACATGCGCCAGAACTACATGCCACCATAGGTTTAAGTCCTAATATGGGTTAAGTATAGAGATCACTTAAGGTTTTATTCTAATGGTAGGGTAGAACAACTCTCCTCAATGTAGGTAAGACGTTGGAATCCATGATAGCTCACATGGTTTATGTCGATTAGAAGAACCTCCCTACGTAAGAATAAAAGTAATTTCTTTATAACTAGGTGTTATGGCTCACAAAGTTATAATTATGCTTTATTACTCATGTTTATGATTTTGCAGTCTTTGTTTTATTTAAGCTCAAGGTGAGTCATCTATACTACGCATGCATTATTTGAATGTCTATGAGTATATTCACTTATTGTTATACTTATGCATTCACCCCCAAATACTCAGTACATTCTAGAAGTACTAATTCACTTATATGTCTATGCGCTATATTGTCTCATAATGTAGGTACCAACTGTAGCACATCATAATCGGATAGTTTGTAGCTTCCAGTCAGCAGTTTATGGGTTCTTTTGATTCGAGGACTCAATTTAACTATAGTTCTAGTAGCATTTTTTTATTTAGTTGTATTGATTAGGAATAGTGGGGGTCATGTCCCAGCTACCTATAGTCAGTATTAGTAGAGCTTTATAGACAGTCATTCAGAGTTGATGTCTTTATTTTCAGTTCTGTTTTGTATAACCAAAGCATGTTTTGAATAGTCTTGTATTGAATATATCTAGGAAAGACATTTCTTTCGCTTATTTCTTTTAGATTTATGTAACATATTTAGTTGCTCATGAGTTATACAAGTATCATAGGTTAGCTTAGGATCACTTGTGGTTCTAAGCACCGTGTGAAATCCGGGGGTGGTCTCGAGACGTAATAACTAGGTCTAGTAATGCTAGGAATACTGAGTCGATGCCTAATATGGGAGCCCCGGCCTATAGATAAGGTAGGGATCTTGGTTAGCGCAAAAGTAGAGTATGAGCACTTGGACCTTACCTATCTAGAGGGTGTGCTAGAGAGGCCTCTCTGAGGCTAAGGTTGAGTATACGAAAGATGACTATCAGATAGGGGGTGTATGGCCAGCTCAAGTACCACTGAGTTCAATTGATACCTTAGTGCTTCAGGATTTATGGATTTGCCTTTCGAGTTGCTTGGAGGGTGTTCTCTTGTGCGTAGTTGGTATTCCTCAGACTTTGAATGGTGTTATTCTATCTATACTGGCATCTGCTTATAGTATTCCTACTTTAAGGGTATAGGCATATCTATAGTACCCCGATATATGGATTACTTACTATTTCTCAAGTTTCTTTGGAACAATGATGCCTTTTGATGATTAGAAGAGGTTTGAGAGGATTATACATTTTGCTCCTCCTAAGTTTAGTAGAGCAATTGGTGAGGACGCTTATGAGTTTTTGATTGACTGCCAGGAGAAGTTACATAATTTTGGATTCCTTAAATCTCATAGAGGTGCTTATACCACCTATTAGTTGACGAATATGGCTAGAGAGTAATGGAGGTCACTATCCAATTACAGGCCTTTGGGTTTGCCAGCTATAACTTAGGCTAAATTTTTTAAAGCCATTCTAGAGAAGTTTGTATTGTATAGCTTGAGAGATCAGATGTGAGATAACCTTGATCACTTAGAGAAGGGCTCTATGTCTATTGTCGAATATGAAGCTCACTTTTATGCTCAATTTATGTATTCAACCACCAGCATCTCCACTTAGTTAGAGAGGATTCATAAGTTTTTGAAGGGGTTAAAAGGCCCTTATCAGTTGCTACTGTCCAAATGGTTTTTTCAGGGGCTTCTTTTCAAAGCATTATTGAGAATACCAAGTTGACCAAGTCTATCACCTAGGTTACTTAGGGGCGCACCAAAAAGGTACACCCATGGGGCAAGTTTAGTGGTTGCACCATTTAAGGCAAAGATTTCTTGAGTACAGGTTCTTGTAGTTATCATGGTTGACTGGTTTAAGCCACTTTACAAGGATCAGGTAGTGGGCATTTTGGTTCTACAATTTTAGGTAGCCAAGCATCAGGTCATGTGAGTGGATGTTCTCGCCTTAATTTTTTAGGCTAGGGCAGCTGTCCTAGTTTGTATATTCATCTTCAAATTAAATTAGGTCATAGAGAATGCTATGCATTTAATAATGTTGTCCATTTGGCTAAGAATTATCCTCAGCGTGTGTATGAACCTACTTAGTAAGGCCCTGAATTTCAGGTTTGCCCTAGTCCAATATCTACAGTGAGAGGTGATTCATATAGTGGTAGGGGTACTAATAGATATACTTGAGGTAGAGGTAGAGGAATATATGGTTTTGGTCTTGGGTTGCTTATTTTGTGAACGGACGTGGATAGAGTTATTTATACTAAGGAGACCTGAGGTAAAGGCTTCTGGTGTAGTTATTATAGTTATCATCGTAGTTTGATACAGATATGTTTCTAGGTTATTTGACCTTTGGTCTACATTTCCCTATGTGTCTACATATTTTTCTTCTAACTTTGATGTTGCATATGAGTCCCTTGTTGTGCCTCTTCATGTTTCTTCCCCTATAGGATATTCTTTAGTGGTGGATCAGGTGTATCAATCATGTGTAGTTACCTTTTAAGGGCATAAGACATAGGTAGACTTGATTATCCTAGATATGGTTGATTTTGATGTTACCTTGGGTATGAATTGGTTAGCTCCCTATCATGCTATTTGGATTGTTATGCTAAGACTGTGACCTTAGCTATGTAGGTGTACCAAGGATATCTTGAAAAGGTATGACTAATTTGGGTCTAAAGGGAGTTATATCTTCTCTACATGCTTACCGCATGGTATAAAGAGAGTGTTTGTCTTATTTGGCTTACATTCATGATAGTAGTGTTGCTTCACCTCCTTCTATGGATTTTATTTAGGTTGTTCATGAGTTCATGGATGTGTTTTCTATGGATTTTCCTGGTATGCCTCCAGATCATGATATTGAGTTTGCCATTAATGTGGAGTTGGGTACTAAGCCCATTTCAATTTTTCCCAATAATATGGCTCTAACTGACTTGAAAGAATTAAAAGAGCGATGATAATATTTGTTGAGTAAGGGATTAATTAGACCTAGTGTATCTCCTTGGGGTTCTCCTCTCTTGTTCGTGAAGAAAGGAGATGCTTCTATGCGTATGTGTATTGACTGTCGATAATTGAACAAAAATAATGGCTAAGAAAAAGTATTTTCTTTCTTGCATTGATGAATTATTTGACCAGCTTTAGGGTGCTTCCACAATATCCGAGTATAACCGGTTAAAGATTAGAGCTTCAGATGTTCCAAAGATGGCTTTTCAGACTCAATACGGTTATTATGAGTTTTTGATCATGTCTTTTGGGTTGACCAATTCTCCTACAGCATTCATGGAGTTGATGAATCATGTATTTCAATGATACTTGTTTGTGATTGTATTTATACATGACATCTTGGTTTATTCCAAGAATGAGGTCAATCATGTAAGACATTTGAGAACAGTACTTCAGAGATTATGTGATGAGAAGTTGTATGACAAGTTCTCCAATTGCAATTTTTTTTAGAGTTTATCACTTTCTTGGGTCATATGGTGACTAAGGATAGCATTATAATTAATTTAGCCAATATAGAAGCAATTCGTGATTAGGCTAAACCTACTTCTCCTTCTGAGATTCAGAGCTTCTTTAGTTTAACAGGTTATTATCGATATTTTGTTAAGGTTTTCTCATCAATTCCAACTTCCATGACCAAGTTGACTCAAAAAAGATTGTGTTTCAATGGTCGGATGCTTGTGAGAAGAGCTTACAAAAGTTCAAGGAGTTGTTGACTACAACTCCTATATTGACTTTGGCCAAGGAAGATGTGGGTTTTATCATGTTTAGTGATGCTTTTAGTATGGGTTTGGGTGCAATATTGATGCAGGAAGGTAAGGAGATTGCTTATGATTTTCATTAGTTAAAGCCTCATAAGAAGAATTACCCTACCCATGATTTAGAGTTGGTAGCCATAGTGTTTGCATTGAAATTGTGGCGACATTATGGAGTTCATTGTGAGTTTTCCTTGGATCATCATAGCTAGGGGTGGAAAATGGGCAGTTTGGGCTAAATTTAGGTAGGTCAAAATAGGCTAAAGCAACAAATAGGTCATTGTCCAATTCGCGCAAAATATAGATGGGCTAAGATGGGTTGGGCTTAGATAGGCTAAGCAGTGGGTTATAGCCCAACCCGCCCAACTTAACCCATCATTGAACCATATACCATTCTAGTAGAAACTTAGATTGGAATGATATTTTTAATTTCCTTTTATATTTATATATTGTTATTATTATTGTTTTTAAGTAAAACTAAAATATGAAAACTAGAAAAATATAATCAAAACATATATATATATATATAACACAAAACAATGATAACGAATAAGATAAGAGAGGTGGAAAAAGAAAAAAGATATTTTTTTATAAAATAAATTTTAAAGATTTAAATTTTTTGGGGGGGGAGGGGGGATGGATAAGGCTATGTGATAAGCAAAGAAAAAAGTTTTGAAATTTTTCTATAATGTAAATTAAAAAAAATCATTTTTAGGAGGGGGAATAGGGGTGGGTCGGGTAGGGAGGGGGAGGTCTATGAAAAAGTTTATTTTTTTTATAAAAAAGTAGAATTTAATAAAAAATTATTTTTTTATGGAGTGAGGGTAGGGTTTCATGTTTAGGGAGGTAGGGAGATGGTGTAAGAATTTATTTTTTATTAATATCTTTTTTATTTTATTTTATTTTTGGGGGGCCGGGGGGGACGAGGGTAGGGTTGGTTGGGGTAAACAAAAGACTGATTTCTTAAAAATAAAGAAGTTTTTATGGGGAGGGAAGGGGGATGGTAAGGGTCGTTGTAGGGAGGTTGTGGTCGGGGTAGCGCGATAGAGTAAGCAAAAAATTATTTTTTCAAAAATATAAATTAAAGAAATATTTTTTTGGAGGGAGGGGGCTAGGGTTGGTTGGGGTAGGGGAGGGGTGGTAAAAATTGACATTTTAAAATAAATAAATTTTAAAAAATATTTTTTAAAAATTTTGTGGGGTTGGGGTAGAGGGATGGTGTAAGAAAAAAATTGATTTTCTTCATTCAAAAATATATTTATTACTACAATTATTTCAAGAAGAAAAACGAATATAATTGAAGCGACAAAAAAAATTAAAAATATTAAAAATGAAATTATAAATACTAGGATTAAACATCTATATGGGTCAAAGTTGGGAAACATCATGAGCCCATTTGGGTTGATGATTTATGATAGGTTCACTTGGACTAGCCCAAATCAGCCCTTCTTCAAAATCACTCTAGCCCAACCCACTAAAACATGAACGGGTTGGGCGGGTTAAATGGGTTTGGACTAGTTTTGCCACCCCTAGTCATAGCCTTCAGTACCTCTTCAACCAGAAAGATCTTAATATGAAACAGTGAAGTTGGCTTGAGTTTCTTAAGGATTATGAATTCACTATCATCCGAGTAAGGCTAAAGTGGTTGCAAATTCCTTGAGCCGCAAGTTGACTATAATGGGAGTTTAGCTTATCTATTGCTCAGTAGCGGCCATTAAACTTAGAGTTTCAGTCTTTAGCTAATAAGATGGTTAGGATTGACATTTTGACATCCAAATGTGTGTTAGCCTTTTTGCTGCTAGATTTTCCTTGATGGAGTAGATTCGAGCACACTAATTTAATGATGAGAGTTTGAAAGTGATTCGAGATAAGGTGTTGAGTGGCAAGGCTAAGGCATCATTCTTGATTCTAATGGTGTTTTGAGGATTGGTGGCTGAGTTTGTGTGCTGAGAGTTGGTGGATGGATGATATTGATTCTGGAGAAGGTGCATTGTTCCAAATATTCTATTCATACACAGGTGACCAAAATGTATCATAATTTAAAGCGGCATTACTGGAAGGGTGGTATGAAGAAGGATGTGACATACTTTGTAGCTCATTGCATATATTGTTAGCAGGTAAAGGTCGAGCATTTGAGATCAAGTGGTTTTCTTCAGAGATTACCCATTCCTAAGTGGGAGTAGGATCGAATCACTATGGATTTTATGAGTGAGTTACCTCGTACTTCTCATGGTTCTAACAGCATTTTGGTTAGTATTGATCGATTGACTAAATTTTATCATTTCATCCCTATTCAAATTTTCTTAAGTTCTGAGAGGTTATCTCGCATCTAAGTTTATGTGGTAGTTTGTCTTCATAAGGTACCCATGTCTACTATTTAAGACAGAGGTTGTCTTCATAAGGTACCCATGTCTACTATTTAAGACAGAGGCTCAGTATTCACTTTTAGCTTCTAGAAGACGTTTTAGGAGGAGTTGACTACTCATGTTGACCTTAGCAGAGTTTTCACCCCTAGACCGACAGTTAGTCAGAGCGAAATATTCAGGATTTAAAGGACATACTTCATGAGTGTGTTATGGACTTCGAAGGTTAGAAGAAGAAGCATTTAGCCTTAGTGGAGTTGATTTATAATATTAGATACTATTAGAGTATTGATATGGCACCTTTCAAGGCATCATATAGTAGTTGTTGTCGATCTCTAATTGGTTGTTTTGAGCTTTCAAGTTTAGTCCCCATAGTACCGACTTGCTTTACGAGTCTTTGGACATAGTTTGAGTGATTAAGGATAGGCTTCGAGCAGTCCAAGTAGGGAAAAAAGTTATGCTGACCGCAAGATTTGTGCTTTAAAACTTGGGATTTGTGATCGAGTTTTTCTTTAAGTGCCATCCATAAAGGGCACGATGACATTTGGAAAGAGGGGAAAGCTTACAGGTACATTTGATCTTTTGAGTCACTTTATACAGTCAGGATGTTGCTTATTAGTTTGACCTAAATCTGAACTTTTTAGCTATTTACCCTATCTTTCATGTATCTATGCTTTAGTGCTATATCTTAGATAAGTCTCACTTTCTTCGTTAGGACTTAATTCGGTTGTATGAGAGCTTGACTACTATTAAGGATCCAGTTTCTATTTTAGCCATAGATGTAGACGATTGTGCTCTAAAGATATTCTTTTGGTTAAGGTTCAGTGGAGACACCATTCCATCGAGGAGGTTACTTGGGAGGTTGATTCTAACATGCATAGTAGTTACCCCCAGCTCTTTACCGATACAGGCACTTTCTTTACCTTTTAGTTTGAGGACAAACTAGAGTCTTAGTGGTGGATATTGTAATGACCTAATTTATGAAATTTTACTTTTTATGTGAGTTGACTACTTTTCCCTTCCCCATAGTTGGTATATGTTAATTTTGGGGTTTGGGGATAGTTGGAATTATGATTCTCAATATCTTTGGAAGGGTTTTGGGAGAGTTTGAGGGTTTTAGAGGCTTTAAAAGTCCTATAGTTGACTTCAGTTAACAATTGATGTTCTCGGTATTGGATAGCGATGTGGACCATTTTATTAGATCTAGAATGTCAATTTTAGGTTAGTAGCAGGGTTAGTTTGGCTCAAAAACCCTTCATTTGCTTTTTGACCCTCCATTTGGAAATTTGTACAAATAAGTTTTTAGGGGTTCCAGGGGTTAATTCACTAAAAATTACCTTTTTTGCCAAATCTGATGTTGTTATTAAGTCTGACACATCAAAAATAGCTTAATAGCATAGTTTGTTTTCATTTACAAGATTTTGAACGAATTCTAAGGGGTCGAACAACAACTTTACAACTTAGCTGACATCTGGTCCAACCGCTTAAGCGACCGAAGACCACATTAGTAATAAGCGCTTTAGTGTCCTAGCTTCACTTAAGCAATAGCTGCTTTAGTGGCCAAGATTTTCTTAAGTGGTATTCGCCTTAGCCGTTTAGCATCGCTTTAGCGATAGCCATTTTAGCGATCATTTAGCTTCTAAAGCGGTCATCAATATATATATATATATATATATATATATATATATATATATATCCTTTTTGTAATTTTTCACCATTTTGGGACCTTGTAGCTTTGGGTTTGGATAATATTTAGGGTTTTCATCACCATTTGAGCTTGGGTAAACTCTGAAACCTTATTTTCGTTACTTTAAATTGATTATAACATCAAAAACACTCTTTAATTATGATTTCCATATGAGATTTTGAGGATTTTACCAATAAAGCTTAAGAATTGTTTTTCTTTGATTTAGACCTTGTTTTTAAGTCATTTTTGCATGGATTTTGAACCGTGGACTCCTATAACCTTGGGGAACTTGTTTCTAAACTAAAATTTGGTTTTAACACTTTTATTTTCGAATCTACTCCCTCTGTTTCAAAAAGAATAACCTGCTTACCTTTTTAATCCGTTGCAAAAAGAATGACCCCGTTCCTTTTTTGGTAATACTTTAATTTCAACATTCCACATGGCATGTTTAGGACCACAAGATTAAAGGAAATTTTGGTACATTGGACACAACTTTAATTTAAGGTTACAAGATTCAAATGTCTTCTTTATTTTCTTAAACTTTGTGTCAAGTCAAATTAAGTCATTCTTTTTTAAAAGGAGGGAGAATTTTCGATTGGACGTAAATAAGGTCAATAGGTGTATAATTAGTTTTTTTAATGCGAAGATATTGTATTTGTATGTTTTAGTTGATTTGAAGGCTGTTCGAAACAGAAAGGCTCCTTGTTGAAGGATTTTAGGCTTGGATTTCAACGTTTCAAGGTTATAGCTTAACTTTCTTCAAACTGGTCTAGGTAATTTATAAATAAGTAAAGCATGTTGTAGGTTGGGGAAAATATCTAGGAGAATTTTTTTTTGAGATATTCTATATTGTGTGACGTCTATGTAGGGGTTTATATTCTTGTCGTTGTTGATTTATGATATTATATATCATTTTTTGTCTATGTGGGGGCTTTATTTGACATCATTGGCCTAATCTGTACATTTAAATGCCTTCATTCCTAATGTGATAATATGCAAAAGCTTGGATAGATAATATCAACCTAATTGAGCATTGTTTGCTTTATCATGAAAAAACGCCTCGTTTATGGGTTGATATGATATTAATGATGTCTTACATACATATATATATTTATTCTAATGGTGCTAAACCAGAACTGATATCATAAAATGTTGACATAGTGAATGATTTCAAAGCGCACTTATACACGTATTGAATGGATTTGTTATATTTCTACTTATTTTATTTGAGAATTATATCTTCATTCATGCATACACATTCATGAGATATTGATACCATTGAGGAACATTGTTTCGAAAAAATGAGATATTTTCATGAAAACCTTGATCTGTGACCACAAGCCAAAGAGGTGTGTAAAGATTCTGAGATAGTATATGGGTTATGAACCCCTCATGGGTCCTATTTGGGGAGCAGTGAGGTCCGATTGGTGTCTACAGAAAGTCATGCAATGATTTTCAACCTATACACTTCATCATTCATTGCATTGCATTTGTATCTGAATTTCATGTGTTTCTTATATGTGTTACCTGATGTGTTGTTAGATTCTATGTACTTTCATGAATGCCTACTTCTATTTGATTTCGTGTATATATTAGAATTGTTAGTGGACATGGTGTGAGCTACCATTTTGGAACTATTCAATTTGCTGGTGACATGCTCATAGTATTTCTTGACTTGGATTTTTCTACTTTGCTGAGTCTACCTATGATACCTATTGAGTACAATTGGATCATACTCATCTATACAGTGCCCCTTTGAAGTAGATCCTAGCTCAAGTACTAGTCGCAGCAATTGAGTTTGGGTGGTGATTATTAGATTTTTGGGGTATAGGTTCACTCCATGGTTTGGGAAGAATCTAGATCTCCTCTATCTAGTTGTCTTTATTTATATTTTAGGAGACAAACCATGTAGTATTCAGGATTTTGAGTTATATTAGATGTTCTTACATGTATGACACTACTTCTTGGATTTTATGGCATTTTTTCAGAATTTCACTATAATGTGTATGGTGTTGACTTTACTTCACTTTTTAAGTCTCATTTTATCCTTCTTTAATTATTATTTCAATTTGTTTTCCTTCTTGGGTAACTGGCTTACCTACCGAGTCTGAATCTCGTTAGTTGCCATATGACCTCAACTTATGGGTCATGACACAGTTATATGAGAGAGCACGAGAGAGAAGATCATTAGGTGAAAGTGATGTGAATTAAATTGTTTATTGTCATGTTATCTTCTTTGATTTTATGTGGTGTTGTATGATCTAATCCTGATCGACTGATGATACCTACAAGTATTTGTGGTTGTACAGATACAACTCTTACTATCCTTTTTGGGGGGTGTTTCGTTGCAGGATCAGTTAAGGTTTCTTATATAAAGCGGTGATTATTCATCAGCAGCTTCCACTTATCCTATTCCTACAGTGAGAGTTGTGTCTTTTCTTTGTCCTTTATCGTATTAGAAGCTCTTGTATATATCTAGACTAGGTCCTCGAAGAAATGTTTTTCTTCTACTACATCTTTATTAAGATTGTAATATTTTTTATAAGTAATTCAATGATACATTAAATTGGTTTATTAATGACTTTCGCATATTAAATAAATGGATGGTAAGGGTTCTTCAATCTAGTTAGAATAGAGTATGCGTACATACGATACTCCTAGTTGGGTCCTGACAAAGTCTTCTAACCTCTTCCCTCCTCAGACTATTTTATAGTGTAATATTAAGGTTATTATCAGTTTAGAGAGACCACTAAGTCATTCAAACTAAAGTGGGTGCTACACACGCTATCAAAAAAGTGGTCGATTTTCATTAAGGTTAATTTATTTTCTAAATTCATTGAATTTTCCTAAAATTCTCCAACTTTATACTTCATGATTATTGACCAAATTTTTAATCACTTAAAATTGTGAGTTTTTATTTTTATGTATTTTTATCATTTTGCCCTTTTTCGTAGTTGCTATATCTTATTTTTGGAGTTTGAGGATGGTTGACATGGTTCCCGATGCAATTGAGAATGTTTATCATGACTTTATGGTTTTTAGAAGTTTGATAAGCCATATAATTAAATTCGATCAACATTCATTATTCTGAGTATCAGATGGCAATTTGAACTGCGCCAGCAGATCCAAATGTCTAATTTTGATTCGTAGCGGGGTTGGTTTGATTTCAACACCTTTATATCTCATTTTGACCCTTCATTAGTAAAAAGGGATTCTAGGGGTTAATTTATTAAAAATAATCTTTTTTCAAAAATCCAACATCTCCATTGAGTTTGAAATGTCAAAAACAACCTAGTAGCATAGTTCGTTTGCATTCACGGGATCCCAAGGGTCCGATAGGAAATGTGGCATTTTAGCCAAGTTGTTGATTGTGCTGCTATTTAGTGCAGCCGCTTAAGTAGTACATACTTTGGCGGCCATACATTGCTCAAGTAATAGCCGTTTTAGCAGCCATGTACCACTTAAGTGATGGCAGGTCTAAGTAGCTTGGCCGTTTCAGCGACCTTTTAGCCACTTAAGCGGTGGCCGCCTAATGGGTCAATTAGCCACTTAAACGGTCATTGCTTAAATGGTACATACACTTGTTATTACATTTTTCTCCATTTTAAGACCTCTTAGCTTCGGGTTTTGGCAATTTTTGAGGGTATCTTCACCATTTGAGCTTGGGTAAGCTCCACAACCTTATTCACGTTAATTTTTCATTGAATATTTCATCAAAAAATATTTTAAATAATGATTTCAAAATAGGAATTTTGGGTTTTTATTGGTAAAGTAGAAAAAGGATTTTTCGTTGATATGGACCTCGTTTTTAATCTATTTTCACATTGGTTTTATCCTAGACTCCTATAACCCCGGGGAATGTATTTTTAAAATAAAATTATGGTTTTACTTACCCCTTTCATTTTCAAACTAATTTTTTGAACCCATTTTGGACTGAACCCAAATATGGGCAATATTGGTATTGTTAGCCTTCTTTTAATGTGTAGATCGCATATTTAAATGTTATAGTTGATTCTGAGGTCACTCATAAGGAGAAGGATATGTGATGGACCACTTTAGACCAAAATTTAGTCGTTTTAAGGTAGATTATGGATTAACTACTTTCAAATTGAGTTGGGTAGTTAATAAATAACTAAAGCATGTTATGGGTTGAGAAAGACAGTTATGGGGTTTATATTTTGAGATTAATTTTGTTGTTGTGAGCTTGTGTGGTTGCTAATATTCTGTTGTGGTTAGTTTCTGATATCTAATATTGTGTGTTGCCCATGTGGGGGATTTATTTCATATAATTGGCCTTATTTGTGAATTTAAATGTCTTTATTTAGGTAGATGCCCGTGAAAGGACTTATTTTGCTAACATAGGCCTTATTTGAACATTGATTGTTTTTATCATGATAGCAATACCCAAGTTGGGTGATGATATGATATTAATGATATTTTATATCATATTTATTCTGATTTTGTCTAATAAGAGTTAATGTAATGCCCCGCAACCGGGTCCCGGAACGTCACATGGTGCTTAAGGCTACAAGTAGCCCCAAGCTAACCCTTTGATCCCTCTACTTCATATATTAGCTTACTTAGAGATAAAATGCACGAACTCAACACTGTGACATTATAAAATGAGAAATATGAATGAAATACTTGGTCTGAACAAACTACAACTCAAAGAAAATCTTGAAGTGCTGATAATATGACGACTAGTCTGACAAACCTCTACTACTCCAAACTAGAGAGCCATTGGGATAGGTCCCCAACTGACTCATACTCAACTGACAAGAATTAAATAGATACTAAATAAAACTGGAAGTCTGAGAATAACCGATCCCCGAAACATGAGGACTCACCACGGTTGATATGTAGATAGGAGTGCTCGAAAGGATCACTGGTGAGGCTGAGACTGAGCACCTAAAGCTACATTACGAGAATATATGGCACACAGACAAAATATGTGGGTCAGTACTTTGGGAATATACTGAGCATATGGGGGAGTGTACAATTAAAATAATCAATATCATAAGCTTTTATAGAAAACTTGCATGGTGTAAATCATACTCACATAGCTTGAAATAAATATATGCCACAAAACTCATAAATCATCATGCTTTTACTTAAAACCTCAAATTATCATGACACCTAAAATTATTAGGACCATAGCTTTCAAAACACTTATAGCTGAATCTTTGGTTAGATAGGGACTGAATTAAGAAAAGGTAATACCTTCAGCTTGCTCTGAACTTATGAATAAGAGGTGTGGGTACTTGGATCGCATATCTACTTCGGGTTCCCAAGTAGCACCCTCAACTGATTGGTTCCGCCATAAAACCTTGACCAATGGAACTTTTTTGTTCCTTAGTGTACGGACTTGGTAATCTAGGATCTCGACTGGAACCTCATCAAATGAAAGGTTATTCTGAACATCTAAGTTATCTGAAGGATCAATAACGATAGAATCACCAATATGCTTCCTAAGCATAGAAATATGGAAAATAGGATGAACAGCTGACAACTCTACAGGCAACTCAACTTCATATGCTACGTTCCCAACACGGCTGTGAATTCTGTAAGGGCTAACATAATGGGGACTAAGTTTTCCTTTCTTCCCAAACCTTTTCACCCTTTTCATGGGCAAAATTTTTAGATACACCAAATCATTAACTTCGAACTCAAGGTCTTTTCGTCTCACATCTGCATATGACTTTTGATAACTCTGAGTAGTCTTTAACCTTTCTGTAATCAACTTCACCTTCTCCATCGCCTCAAATACTGCATCAGGTCCAACCAAAGTAGCGTCACCCACTTTGAACCAACCTATAGGTGATCTACATCTCCTACCATATAATGTCTCGAATGGTGCAATCTTGATACTAGCATGGTAACTATTGTTGTAAGCAAACTCTATCAATGGCAAATGCTCATCCTAACTACCTTTGAAATCAAGGTAACATCCAATCAACATGTCCTCCAAAGTTTGGATAGTTCTCTCAGCCTGACCATCTGTCTGCGGATGAAAAATAGAACTCATATGAACTTGGGTACCAAGACCCTTCTGAAACGCTCTCCAGAACTGAGAAGTGAACTAAGCACCCCTATCCAAAATGATAGACAAGACTCTACTTAACGCGGCTTGTTAGTCTCCCTAGGACTCTCTAAACCTTAGGCTCTGATACCAAGTTTGTTACACCCCACAAACGGGTCCCAAAATGTCACACGGTGCTTAAGGCTACAAGTAGCCCCAAGCTAACCATTTGAGCCTTCTACTTCATATATTATCTTACTTAGAGATAAAATGCATGAACTCAACACTGTGACATCATAAAATAAGAAATATGATGAAATACTTGGTCTGAACAAACTACAACTCAAAGAAAATCTCAAAGTGCTGATAATATGATGACTAGTATGACAAACCTCTACTACTCCAAACTAGAGAGCCATTGGGACAGGTCCCTAACTAACTCATACTCAACTGACAAGAATTAAACAGCTACTAAATAAAATTAGAAGTCTGAGAATAACTAGTCCCAAAACATGAGGACTCACCATGGCTGATATGTAGATGGAGTGCTCGAAAGGATCACTGGTGAGGCTGAGAATGAGCACCTGAACCTACATTATGAGAATATATGGCACACAGACAAAATATGTGGGTGAGTACTTTGGGAATGTACTGTGCATATGGGGGAGTGTGCAATTAAAATAATCAATATCATAAGCATTTATAGAAAACCTGCATGGTGTAAAACATACTCACATAGCTTGAAATAAATATATGCCACAAAACTCAAAAATCACCATGCTTTTACTTAAAACCTCAAATTATCATTACACCTGAAATTATTAGGGCCATAGCTTTCAAAACATTTATACTTTCAAAACTTTGTAACTTTAAGACTAAAACTCATTGAAACTTAGAAGACTTTAGAACTTAGAGAACTTTAGAAACTTAGGGATTTTATCTTAACCGACATAAACCATGTGAGCTACATGGAGTCCAACATCTTACCCACATTGGGGAGAGTTGTTCTATCCTTGCCATCGGATAAAACCTTAACTTTAGTGATCACTATCTTAACCCACTTGGAGTATATCAAGAACCTACGGGGACACGTAGTTCTGGGGCATGAGACCTTGGAATCAAGCCCAACACGATGCTAAATAACACTCACTTACTTAGCTCAGAACTTTAGAAAATCCACCTTAAAATAATTCAACAATATATATATATATGTAATGGGAGCCAAAATGCATCCTCTTTACTTCAAACTCAAGAATTTGGATTTCTAACTTTACTTAAAATCAAAACTCACTTCTTGATATTCTTAAAAAAATCACTAACATCTCATTCTCAAACTCATGCTTTAACCATAAGGTTCAATTCACAACAATAGGACTTGAAATTATCAAAACATGATATAGACATTGAATTATGCAACTTAAACCGTAAATTGACAATTTAAACCATTAATATGCATAATAATATTACAACTCAAAGCTTGGGTAAGACAGTTTCATAAAAACTCACAACATAATAACGTGATAGGAATTCTCCATGAATTTACGAAATACTTTACGAAAATATGTAACTTTTGGGCACAAGAATAAAGGGTGTTCTTTTTCAAAACCACATACCTTAAACTTGGAGTTTTCGAATGACTTTAAAAATTTTGGAAGGTTATTCATGAACTATTAGGTGTCCCTCATAGCCCTCTTAATGGCGAATTCAAATATGCAAGAATTATTGAATTCTCACGGTTGAATCTCTAGATAATTGGGTTTTTATGTTGAAACCCTAACATTGTGGTTGAAGGTGTGCAGAGAATTTTGAGATGTTTAACTAAAGAGAAATATAATAAAATACGTTCGCTGTGGGTTATAAGTAATGGGAAGTGCAGGGAAAAGACCAAAATACCCTTACTAAACTGCTTCCCAGTTACTGAAAATCTAAGGCTAACGACATTTGTAATAGGCCGTCATACTTGTGATAAGTCGTCACAAATGTCATCACTCGGGGGATAGAATTGATGGATTTCTGTCTAAGGCTGACGACATTCGTGATAAGTCGTCACACTTGTGATAATTTATCAAAAATGTCGTCACTGAGGGCTGGATTCAGCCTAAGGTTGACGACATTGGTGATAAGTCGTCACACTTGTGACAACTTATCACAAAATATCATCACTGGGGTGGAAATTTGCCTAAGGCTAACGACATTGGTAATAAGTCATCACACTTGTGACAACTTATCACAAAATGTCGTCAGTCAGTTTTCCAGGCTGACATGCTGGAGTAAAATGGGCATAACTTTTTGTTTCGATTTTGGATTTAGGCAAAATTAGTATAGTTGGAAAGCTAACTCAATTATCTATTTTTTGGTGGGTCATGAGCTCAGAAAGTCATAGTATAATGAGATATATACTCATTTTAAGTTGACTATACCAATATCCATCTCAAGAATTCAATCGGCAAGAAATGTTTTGATTCGTCTAATAGCTAGGACACTTTTGTGGCCTTAATACTCGTCAAGCTAGATCATGTAGATACCAAAGAACTAAATTTATTTCTAATGATCTTGAAACAGGGTTCTGCTATTAGTTTAAATTCTTGAGGTATTACAGTTAATGATCGTGAAATATGGAAATATTGAATTGATTTCTAGGCTCACTTCTATAGATATGTGTTGAATGGATAGTATATTATCATATTGACTTGATTATGAGAATTACATCCTTACTCCATACATATTCATTCATGAGATACTACTATCATTGAGAAACACTATTTTTGAACTAAAATGAGACATTTTTATAAAAACCCTCTCAATGAATACGAGCCAAAGAGGTGAGTTGAGATTGAGATATGAGATATAATATATGGGTTGCGAACCCCCTTAGGTATTACTTGGGATATGCAAGCTTGGTAAGTGTATATATAAACTCGTGCGATGGCTTTTACCATTCATTCCATCCACGTTGCATTACAGTGCATTCGCATATGCACCTTTCATAACCACTTTAGTTTCCTTCACTTGTGTTAGATTCCATAAATTCTTCATGTATGTTTGTGTTGTTTTCACTTTTGTTTATATATGAAAACTATTAGTGGAGATATTGTGATCTATTGTTTGAGACTTTTCTGCTTAAGGGTGACATGCTCATAGTTTTCTTTACATGTATTGTTTCCTACTTTTCTCAATCGGCCTAAGTAAAAATGGACCATACTCATCACTACTATGCTCTTTCGGTGTAGATCCAATTAGGACTATTGCAGTAGCTACTTTCATTCCGATTAGAGTGATGTTGGAGGTACTAGGTGCTTTATGGATTTTAGAGCCAGATCTGAGCCTCCTCTTATTTTTCTTTATGTCTTTATTTCATCTTTAGATAGATATATATTTTTAGATTTTAGTTGTGTACTAGATGCTCTTACACTATGACACCAGATTTTGGGGGCTTATGAAATTTATTTTAGACTTCTATTTTAATTATTTTTCATATTGGTCTGGCTTCATTCTAGAAGTCTCACCTTGGTTAATGTTATTATCAATTTTATTTTTCCTTTATTGGCTAGGATAATTGGCTTACTTATCAAGGATGAGCCACAATAATTGACATCATGACCCATTTTTGGATTGTGACAAATTATTATTAGAGCAACTAGATTCACCAGTATGATAAGTGTAAGAGCGGGATGTCTAATAGATTTTTGTAGATAGATACATAGACGTTTGTATCAATATTCGAGAGGCTGTAAGATATCTTTAAAAAATACCTTTTTATTTTGATTCCTAATTGTGCGGGTTGTTCCTACCTAATATTATAAGTTGTGTTCCACTCTTTTCTGCACAGAAGACAAGGAATAGATCTCAAGAGGCTAAGGATGCTAATCTAGCACCTGAGAATAGAGCTCAAAAAAAAGAGGGGTAGGGGTCATGGATGGCCCATAGATATAAGAAGAATGAATGGAAATACCCTAACTAGAGAATGCACTAGGTAGTCCTCTCTCGAGCCTGACATTATGTATTCTAGCGATGATTAGAAGATAGGGGATATGGGGCAAGCCTGGGTCCTACAAGGCTCAGTCGACACCCCAGTGCATTAGGGTCTTTTCGTTCATCTACTGAGGCATATAGAGGGTGTTCCCTTGATTGTACCTGGTATTCCTTAGACTTTAAGTGATGTTCAAATATTAGTGCCGATATCTGCTTATGGTGTTCCTTCTTTTAGGGTACAACTATCATCTATGGTACCCCCATATATGGATTCATTACCAGTCAAACTTACTATTTCTCCTATTTCTTTGGGTACAGTTATGTCTTTTTATTATCAGCAGACATTTAAGAGGTTTACTTGCTTAGGTCCACCTAAGCTCAGTGGAGCTATTGGCGAGGATGCCTATGAGTTCTTGATAGATTGCCAGGAGAAATTAGATAATCTTAGCACCCTTGAGTCTTATGGAGTATGTTATACTACCTATTAATTTATGGATATGGCTAGCGATTAGTGGAGGTCATTCACCAGTTATAGGCCTTTAGATTTGCCTACTATGACTTGGACTTAGTTTTTTGTGGCCTTTTTAGAGAGGTTTAAGTCGTATAGGTTGAGATATTGGATATATTATGAGTTTGATCACGTGGAGTAGGGTAGCATGACTATTGCTGAGTATGAGGATCATTTTCACAATTTATCTAGATATTCGGCTGCTATAATCTCCATCGAGTCTAAGAGGATTCAAAAGTTTATAAAGAGGTTAAATGGTACTTATCTATAGCTCACTGAGTCTGAGAAGATTCAAATATTTTTAAAGGGGTTAGATGGTACTTATCAGTTGTCTACAACCAAGATGGTAGTTTTAGGATTTTTAAAAGTATTATTAAGCATGCCAAAATTACAGAGTTTGTTATCCAAGATAATCAAAAGGTGCTAAGATAGTACATCATCAGGGTGAGGCTAGTAGACATGCCTTCCAAGGTAGATATTTCTCTAGTCGAGGTTCTCTTATTTTTCATGGTAAGCCTATTCATTCTATGTTGTAGGGATCAAATAGTATACCTTTAGGTTCTGCGACTTCTGGTAGCCATGTGTCAGGTCCAATAGGTGGTGGTTCCTAAATTGGTTCTTTGGTCTAGAGTCATTCTAGTTCATCCAGAAGATATCAAATTAATTCAGGACATAGATGATGTTTTTTATATGATAAGTTTGGGCATGTGGTTAAAAATTTCCCTCAACGTGTGTATTGATCCACTCAGTAGAGTTCTCACCTTCAGTTATGCCCTACTTTAATTTCTGCAGTGAGACATGGTTCATGGAGTAGTAGGGGTGGTTCTAGTAGTTCTACATGTTCTAGATAAAGAGGTAAGGGTGCTCGTAGAGGTAGTCATAGGATTGCTCGATCTGAGAGTGAATATGGAAAATGTTATGCCATCCCTGGGAGACCCAGGGTATAGGCTTCTAATGCAGTTATTATATATGCCGTCCTAGTTTGCTGCATATCTGCTTCCTGTTATACCACCCTGAATCTACATTCTCCTAGGCATCTATATATTTTTCTTCTAGTTTTAATGTTGTGTGTGAGCCTCTAGCTATGCCTCTTCGTGTTTCTAATCTCATAACAGATACATTAGTGATGGATTGGGTGTACCAATCTTGTATGGTTACCTTTACGAGACGTGAGACTTGGGTAGACTTGATTGTCTTAGATATGATTGACATTGATGTTATCTTGGATATGGATTGGTTATCTCTTTACCATACTACTTTAGATAGTTATGCCAAGACCGTAATCTTAGTAACACTTGATGTGTTGAGGTTTTCTTGGAAGGCTATGCTTAATTTGGGTCCAAAGGGTGTTATATCTTTTTTGTATGCTCATCGCATGGTAAAGGGGGTATTTGTCTTATTAGCTTTTCTACGTGATAATAGGGTTGCTTCATTGCCTTTCATTGATTTTATACGGGCATGAGTTCATGGAAGTGTTGCCTATGAATTTTCTTGGTATGCTTCTAGATCGCAATATTGATTTTCCTATTGATTTCAAGTTGGGCACCAAACCTATTTCTATTCCTCCCTATAGGATGGCCCCAGTTGAATTAAAGTAGTAGTTATATGATTTGCTAAGTAAGGAATTTATTAGACCTAGTGTATCTTCTTGAGGTGCTCCGCTCTTATTTGTGAAGGTGGAGGATGTTTCTATGTGTATGTGAATTGATTATGGGCAGTTGAACAAAGTAATGGTTAAGAACAAATATCCTTTTTCTTGTATTGATGGTCTTTTTTACCAGCTTCAGGAAGCTTTGGTGTTTTTTAAGATTGATTTAATATTCGGGTATCACTAATTAAAGATTAGGGCTTTGGATGTTCCGAAGACAATTTTCAAACTCGATATGGTCATTATGAGTTCTTAGTCATATTCTTTGGATTGATCAGTACCCCAACAATTTCACGGAGTTGACGAATTGGGTGTTTTAAATGTCTCTCAACTCTTTTGTGATTGTATTTACAGATAACATCTTGGTTTATTCCAAAAATGAGGTCAACCATGTGAAGAATTTAAGGATTGTACTTAACAGGTTGTGTGATGAGAAGTTGTACGCCAAGTTTTTTAAGTATGAATTTTAATTGGATTTTATCTCTTTCTTTGGTGATGTGGTGACCAAAGATGGTATTACAGTTGACCTGGCCAATTTAGGGATGATTCGAGATTGGTCTATACCTATTTCACCTATCGAGATTTGGAGTTTAATTAGTTTGGTGGTGTATTATCAGCATTTTTTAGGGTTTCTTATCTATTACATCTCCTTTAACCAAGTTGAGTCAAAAAAATATGGTTTTTCAATGATTGGATATGTATGGGAAGAGCTTTCAAAATCTCAAAGAGTTGTTAACTTTGGCTCTTATCTTGACTTTAGCCAAGAATAATATGGGTTTTATCATGTTTTGTGATGTTTTTGGTATTAGTTTGGGTGCGTTGTTAATGTGAGAGGGTAAGGTGATTACTTATGCCTCTCTCCAGTTGAAGCCTTATGAGATAAATTATCCTACCCGTGATTTGAAGTTAGCAACCATAGTATTTGTTTTGAAGTTGTGGCGCCATTACTTGTACAGAGTTCCATGCAAGATTTTTACAGATCATCATAGCCTTCAGCACTTTTTCAGATAGGGAGATCTTAATATGAGGAAGCGACACTGCTTGAGTTGTCAAAGGATTATGACCTCACTATTTTGTATCATCTGGGAAAGGCAAATATGGTTGTAGATGCCTTAAGCTAGAGGTCGACTAGTATGGGGAGTTTAGCACATCTCTTGACTCAGGAGTGGCCTTTAGCCTTGGAGTTTTATTCCTTAGCTAACCAGATGGTTAGCCTTGATATTTTGACACTCAAGCGCATTTAAGACTTTGTTGATTCTTGGTTTTGTTTGATAGAGTGGATTAGAACTCATCAGTTTGATAGCTAGAGTTGGAGAGTGATTTAAGATAAGGTGTTGAATAGCAAGACTAAGGATACATCTCTTGATTCAGGTAGAGTATCGAGGATTGGAGGTAGAGTCTGTGTTCCAAGAGTTGGTGTATAGGTGAGTTTGATTTTGGAAGAGGTACATTATTCCAAATTTTCTATCCATCCAAATGTGATTAAGATTTATCGTGCTTTGTAGCAACTTTACTGGTTGGTGGTATGAAGAAAGATGTGGTAAATTTTTTAGTTTGTTGCTTGTGTTATCAGCAGGTGAAGGTCGAGCATCAAAGATCGGGTGGTTTACTTTAGAGATTACACATTTTTAAGTTGAAGTGGGAGTGGATTACTATAGACTTTGCGAGTAGGTTGCCTCGTACTTCTTGTGGTTCTGACCGTATTTGAGTTATCATGGATTGGTTGACCAAATCAGCCCATTTAATACCTGTTCAGATTTTCTTCAGTGCCAAGAGCTTGGCCCGTATCTATTTTTGTGAGATAGTTCGTCTTCATAGGGTACCTGTGTCTATTATTTAGATTCTCTACATGGGGTACCTGTGTCTGTTGTTTCAAACAGAGACTCGGTGTTTACTTGTACCTTATGGAAGATATTTTAGGAAGATTTGGGCACTCAGTTAGACCTTTGCACAACTTTCCACCCTAGATTAATGGTCAGTATGAGAAGATTATTCAGGTTTTGAAGGATATGCTCCACATATGTGTTATGGACTTCGGAGGTCAATGAGAGTAGTATTTGACTTTGAAGGAGTTCACTTATAATAATGGATACTATTTGAGTGTTGAGATGTCCTCTTTTGAGACGTTGTTGTCGATCTCCTATAGGGCAGTTTGAGACCTCAAAGGTTAGAACCCATTGTACCAACTTGTTTTGCGAGTATTTGGACAGGATTTAGGTGATTTAAGATAGGCTTTGAGTAGCCTAGAGCAGGAAAAAGAGTTATGCAGACCGTAGGATTTATTCCTTAAAGTTCGAGATTAATGATCGAGTCTTCCTTCATGTGTCGACCATGAAGGGCATGATGAGTTTTGGGAAGAGGGAAAGCTCAGTCTAAGGTATATTGGACCATGTGAGTTTTTTTAGATATTTGGGGAGGTTTCTTATGGTTTGGCCTTACCTCCAGACTTTTTAGTCATTCATCCAGTTTTCATGTATATTTTTTGGCGCTATATTCCAAATAAGTCTCATGTGCTTCATTTTTTGTTTAGTTGGGCGAGAAGTTGACCTTTGTTGAGGAGCTAGTCTCTATTTTTTCTTGAAATGTTACATGATTGCTTTCTAGAGATATTCTTGTGGTTAAGATTAGTGGAAATATCACCCTCTTAAGGAGGCTACTTGCAAGGTCGAGGCTGACATACGTAGTAGTTACCCTCAGCTTTTGATTGATTTACGTACTTTCCTTGCCTTTTAGTTTGATGATGAACTAGATTTTAGTGGTGGATATTGTAATGACCTAAATTTGTGAGTTTTTATTTTTTTTGTGTTTTGACCATTATGACATTCCCCATAGTTGATACATGTTGTTTTTGGATTTTGGAGATAGTTAGCATGGTTCCTGGTGAGGTCAAGAACGTTTTGTGCAAGTTTGTGGTTTTTAAAGGCTTGAGAAGCCATATGGTTGACTTTGGTCAACATTCATTGTTTTAAGTGTCAGATGACAATTTAGACTGCACTAATAGATCTGAAATATCAAATTTGGGTAAGTAGCGGGGTTGGTTCTGCTTTGTAATCTTTATATCTCATTCGATCCTTCATTTGGAAAATAGTGAAAAGGGATCCTGGGGGCTAATTTGTTGAAGACAATCATTTTTAAAAAAAATTGACGTTGTCATTGAGTTTGGAACAATGAAAATAGCTTAGTAGAATAGCTCATTTGCGTTCACGAAATTCTGATGGTTCGATCAGAAACATGACATTTTAGCCCAAGTTGCTAATTATGCTGCTATCTAGTGTAGTTTCTTAAGAAACCAAGAACTGTTTTGCAGTAGCCGCTTTAGCAGCATGGCATCGCTTAAGCGGTAGCCACTTTAGAGGCCAGGCATCACTTAAGTGATGGCCGCTTTAGCGGCTATGCATCGCTTAAGCGATGGTCGGCCTACTTGGCTTGGACACTTGAGCGACCTTGTAGTCACTTAAGAAATCAATTAGCCGCTTAAAATGCCATTGCATAAATAGTACATATACTCTTTTTCATGTTTTTCCTTCAATTTTGGACGTTTGAGCTTTGAATTTGGCTAATTCTTGAGGGTTTCTTCAGCTTTGAGCTTAGGAAGCTACAAAATCTAATTTCCATTATTTTTCATCGATTATATCATTACAAACAACTTTAAATCATGATTTTAAATAGAAATGTTGGTTTTTTACCAGTAAAGTTTAAAAGAGAGTTTTCTTAGATTTGGACCACATTTTTAACCCATTTTTATGTGAATTTTCTCCTATAAACTCCTACTGTTGACACCTAATTTTTGCCCTCCACGGCTAAGTTTAGTTTCGAGTTTCTTCGATTTTAAATAAAATTATAATATTTATTTATCTGGATAAAAGCTTTCCAAAGTATTTATCTCAGTAATTTTGTCATTTTGAGTAACGATTAGATATTTTCATATTCGTATATATGAAATCGTATAATTTTGCTACTTAAATAATTATTTTGTGGAAAACAGATTTTAATCAAGAATTACTAGAAAACTGATTCAAATGGTTAAAATTTTGATTCATATATAATTTACTCTCAAAAATAATTTATTTGAAAAAATATTTGTTTGATTTTATTGGATCAAGAAACTCAAAAATAAAAATAAACCTGTTCATAATTCATTCTAAATTTTGATTCAATTTAGTTGATTTATTAAATTTGGCCATAATAGAAATTAATTAGGCTAAAATTGCAAGTTAAATGGGCCAATTGAGTTTTAATTACGCTAAAACTTCAATAAAATTGTCTAAATCCTAATCCAACTTATCCCTTTCTAATTACAATCCATTCACCAACCCGTAACACCTTTAACCAACCCATTTCAGTGACACCACATCAGCCTTAAACCAACCCAACTTCAGCCTAATTATTCCTCTGCTGACTCGGACCACTTGTTGTTTTCTCCTCCAACAACTTCAACAATACAACAGCGCTCAAACAACAATAGTAGCTACTCCAGTGATACCCAACAGCAACACCATCGATGAACAACAAATAAAATCGACTTCAACAGCGACCCGTACCTGCAAACCTAGTAACCCGACCAACCCGTCGACCCAAAAACCCAATGACAACAACAAAATCTGAAAGTACCCAATATTTGAAATTCAAATTTGGTACTGGAATAGTACAATTCCAACTCAACCTTATCCTCCAACAAAATTCCTCATAAAATCCCCAAAACGCCCTCAAATTTTTTCTCCCACATTACCAAACACCAATAATTTAATCCCCATTCTTTTCTATAAATACTATCACTATTTTGATAGAAGGCCATGTCTCAAAAGGGTTTGAGAAATCTTTTTGAGCAAAGAGTTGTAATCTTTAAAGAAAAAAAATCATAAAGGAGTTGTCGAAATTCATCAAAAGACTTCTTCTAGTGGTGGTTTCGAGGCCTGCGTTGGTTGTCGAGATCCCGACAGTAGCTCGTAGTCCCGTTTGGCTACCCCATAAATGGTTAGTCTTCGATTTTTCTATCTTGTTATAATAGTTGTAGTAGGAGTAGAATTTTGATTATTGGTGTTGTATGTTGGGATAGTTTGCTGTGGAGGATTTGAAGGTCATAGGACCTGTGTGATGAAAGTAGGGGTCGTTGTATTACCATGAAAATTTTCTTTTTAAGGTGGCTAATTCTATGTTCTTGGCTTCATCTTTGTTTGTTTTAGTTGTTTCTTTATGATCTGCGCCTTCATGTTGGTTTTGCGTGGTCAAATTTTGTTCATAAGCCTAAAACTTTTAGGGTTTTGTAAGGACACGTGCAAGGAAGTAGTTACTCTGTTCTTCATTCATGTGTTTAATAATGTAGAATTTTTTTCATAAACAATGTTAATACTTGTCCTTAGCTACGTTCTTGGGGTCTGTACGTAAACTTCTTTTTTCTGGTATGGATTTTGTCCTCGCCTCTATCTGCTATCATGAATGAGAAAATCTTGTGAATCCTCGATAGCCCTTTATCTTGTAGAATTGTGGGTTGTCCTTCAGAATTTACTATTAATAATTGGGTTTTAGAATTGTGTTCTTAGATAGACCATGTTAAGTTCAGGCTCAATAGATTATTTTCATGTTATCTCCTGTTTGTTTTCTCCTTCTATTCAGTTTTTTCCTCTTTTAAATGTCATTTCCCTTCTGCTTTCATTTCCTAAACGATGACTTGGACCATGAAGCACTTTAACTAAATACAATAAAGGGACATGGAATTTGTATCCTCAGTTTGTTTCTTCTAAAATCGGGAATAATTAAATTTCTAGTGTAGGTTCAGTAAAGTTCTGGATCATTTTTTTAAGAATATTAAAATCTACTTTTGATATAGTATGAATCACCAAAATTTTATCAATTTTCCTTTAGAAATTACATGTTGGAACCATGTTTGTTGTCTTAAAATCCTCTCTGAAGAACTTATGTAAATGCTTTGGAGGGTGTTTCATCTAAAGATCCTTCCATGATCATTTTGGTTGGTAAAGGTTTTGTTTTAGAATTACCAAAGAAGAAGGGGAGGATGAGATAAGCCTAATTAGTCGATTGTGTTTTTTTACTTTTAGTCTTCAAATTTTAGGACCCTGCATCTGTAACGACCCTCCCGGTTGTTTGTGAAATTTTCTCTTCTTTATTTTAGGGCTCTCTGTAGTTTGTATACGTGAATTAGGACCTACGAGGGCGAATAGTACCAACCCTTGAGGTGTTTAGAAATAACTTAACATGTCATTGAATTATTGACTTTTGGTGAAGTAAGTCCGATCGTGGTCAATTTTTGTTGAGATGACCTCCGATAGTATCGTGATGTTTTCAATAGGCCCGAAATATACTTTTTTAATCAATGTACATATTTGACTTATTTTCTCGAGGTTTCGAATAATATCGAAGGATCTATTGGGTATTTTAGATATTATTTTAGTTGATGGTTATCGACCAAGTTAACATTTTCTTATTTATTGAGACCTATGTATAAGAATTGAATCAAGTGAAAAGGGGTTCATTATATTTATAATAAAAATAATATCAGATATTGGGCAAGGAGGGGGAAGGAATTATCGAGTTCACGAGAGGAAAATAAAAATGAGGCGAGCGAAGTGCATTGAAGTAGTTAAAGACATAGCGTCAGGTAAGATTTTATTCCTTGGATTTGGGGTGGAATTGTTATTTTCCAGTAAACCAATTGGTATGTGTGGATAGTACCATGGCTTTAGGGTAAAAGAAACTATTAGTGATTTAGGGTAAAAAAGAAAATAATTGACTAATCATTAGCGTAATGAAGATTGAAAAAAAAATAAAAAGGCATGATAATGCCAATCATTGGCTCAGTTAGAAACAACCTGCCGTTTCTTTATGTTAATTGAAAATGATGAATTGTTGTATCATTTATTTAATTCTTTTCTAATATCGTAATTGTTCTATATTTTGGGATTAAGAAATTGAGGTTTAGGTCTAAGATTTTTAGAGTAAGAATTTATAAACAGGTGTTATTAAATTGATACTCTTATGGGATTATATATTTGAACAGACTGTGATCATTTGGAGACTTTACGAAAAGACAAGTGTCTTGCAAATTAGGTTTCATTGAGATTCTCCAATTGAGGTAGGTTACGGTTTAATTGGAGTTTAGACTCGACTTAATTGTGTGTATTCTCCTAAATTAGATACTTGTTGATTGGTATTCGGATATGCTTGAAATTGTTGATGTTTGGACTGTTGATGCGTGTATAAATGATTATTGAAAATTTACTAGATGGAATTGTCTTATGACCTTAAGAGTACTTGTAGACTTGATGCATTGTGTTGTATGCTGTGAGGTGGTGTAAATTGATATTGATAATACTTGTTTATATTTATGTTGGATCGGTTACCACGCCGGTAAGTTTATATTTATGTTGGATGGAATACTATGCCGGTACATTTATATTTATGTTAGATCGGTTACTACGCTGGTACGTATATATTTATATTGGATCAGGTACCACTTCGATACGTTTATATTTATGTTGGATCGGGTACCACGCTGGTACATTTATATTTATGTTGGATTGGGTACCACGCCGGTATGGTACATGAACACAGATTGTTCCCTGCAGGTCATGACTATTTGGGCAAAAATAAGTCCCATAGCATGGGTGTACATATTTGTTTTGATTTTGTTGATGTTTACAGTATGGTTGATACTTTTGGAGGTTATGTGGTTTTCTATGAGCACTGTTTGACCTACTATTGTTGTATTGTTGATTCATAGAGAATTTATTATGTGATGATGTCTGTCTACTTGTTATTTGATTTATGTTGTGTACATGTTATTAAGTTGAATTGGCCTATGATACCTACCAGTACATAGTGGTCTATATTGATACTACCTTGTTCTCTTTTTTTGTTGAGTGCAGAAATTGTTCTAGAGGATCAAACATTATCTCACCTCTAGAGTTTGATAGCTGATCTTGATCCACGGGTGAGCACTCTATCTCCAAGCTGCCATGGGTCATCTTATTTGTTCTTGTCCATCTTTCGGGCAATGAAACATTCTTTATTTACTTTATTTTTGGATATCTCTTTAGATATGATTTTTTTGTTAGCAGTTCTTGTACGATGACTTTTGGGTCTTGGAAATTTTTGTTAGTAGTTTGTTTGACTTCCGTATTAATAAACGATTAGTCTTGGATTATGGTTATTATGTTGATTTTATAATAATATCTTCTTAATAGTGACTAAGTGATTGGGTAATGATTCGGTTTAGATAGTTCTCCCACAGGAAGATTAGGTGCCACTCATGGCCATTTGGGTCGTGACAAAGTTGGTATCAGATCCCTAGGCTCGTCAATCTCGTTATACAAGAACATGTCTAGTAAAGTCTTTCAAAATGATACAGAGACGCGGTACTTTTCCTCGAGAGGTTATAGGACACTAGGATAATTCAAATTCTTCTTTCGTATATACTATTAGTTGAATTTAATTGGTATTTGGAGATTCCAATTGGGGTATGTTAATAAGAGAAATGTCAAGTAGAGTTCCGTAGATTTGTGTGTAGGGCCCCACGCCCAATCCTCGTAAGGCTATGAGGTATGTAGAAGTCATTTTCCTTTCTTTCTCTCCATCATGACATCCTAATCTTTGACAACTAGAATGAATCCAATTGATATTTAGACAATTCCAATTGGTATCTAAATAATTTTGAATAAAAATCTAGGAGATTTAAATTGGTATCTGTTAATAAGGTCTAAAAGTTATTGTTAATAAGTAAAGACTTGTGAAAGTGTTGAACTTATTGATTGCTTGTGTTTGATATTTGGCTAAACTTGTGTTGCTAGATTTTTGTTATTGTTATGAATTATTTTTGTTAAGTGATGAAAATTGATGAAGTTGTTTTTGTTGATAAATGTGATGAGATTATTTGATTCTTGTTATTGTGAAACTAGAAATTCTATGGTGCTTACTTATTTTTGGTACTATTATACTGATGAGGTTGATGGTATGATAATTAAGAGGATGATATGAGAATATGATGTCAAGAAAAGATGTGAAAAAGTGACATGAATAAAAGACTGAGGTGATGTGTTTTCCATAATGAGAGGTTCTTGTTAATGATATTGTTGATGGAGCCTTGTGTGGTTCGATTAATTGATATTATTTGGGGATCCTTGTGTGGTTCGGCCATTAAGACCGTACTTAGAATTTTTGTGCAATTCTATTATTGAAATTATAATGGGTTTCTTGTGAGGACTAGCTAAGTGACATTATCTTTGAGTTCCTTATGTGAACGAATTCTTAATGCTTGGAAAAATAATGAGTTTTAAATAAAAGTGAAAACAATTACTAGAGGTTGTTGATACCTACAGAATTTGATCGATTCGATAACTTGTCTGGAATGTAATATTGGTGATGAGACTGTTAATGATCTGTAATCGATTTATTTTGTTTGGCCTTGTTTATGTATTAGAGGTGTGTGAACCACTCTTGAGGTATTTACGAGTTAAGTAAAGCCCGCAATAGAAAAATATTGTTAGATAAAAATAAAAATGACTCTGTATATCTTAAATTGGTATTAGTGATATTGCGGTATTTTGGCTTGACAATGAAGTATTTGACGTGTGAAAAATATTGAGTTAGTGATTATTTGGGCATAAGTTTTAGGGTTGGATTTGAGCATTAGGAAAAATCTTAAGAAGATAAATTATTGTTGACTTGACCTTATGGCTGAATTACGCATTTGCATATCCCACAGAGTTGAAAGATATATGACAATTTAAGAAGATAGTAATTTCCATGATAGTGATAATGCAAAATCAAATGGCTTAGTTACATTCATAAAATAATTAAGGATGGTCTTGACTGGGAGAATAAATGAATTATTAAATGACATGATTGATCTTTCCTGGAGTGATACTTGGTGGATATTTCTTGTTGAGTGGTTAAGGTATGATGATTAGATGGATATTAACAATATTGTAGAGGATAATGTGTTGTAGGCTCTAATTCTGTGGGATCCATAAAATGGCAATGTTTATACCCCTTTGAATCCTATTGCTTTTCCTCTCTAGTTTAGATTAGCTATAGTGTAGTTATGATGTAAACCTATGTTTGGGATGTGGTTTTAGTATTTGAAGTATGATTTGTATATTTAACCTTATTGGGCTAGTGTGGTAGTCTTGAAACCGTAAGTTGGGTAGAGTTGACATGAGTACATTGTTTCTAGTCGAAGCTGCTATCTTAGGCTTGAATATGATTTACTTGACATCTAGAAGATGAACTAGATACCTTAGCCTAGTTTGGGGCATAGTGTGCCTAGTTATGGAAATTAAGGATTAGAAGTGGGATTGTCTGGCCCACCTAGGACTAAACTTTTGTTAAGTCTTGTGGACTTAGTTGCGGATGTTAGACGTAGATTAGGCTAGTAAACCTTAGAATAAGGTTACTTCATAACTTGATAACTTGTATTGATGTTCCCAGATTATGGGTTTTGAGTTATAGTTATGAAACTTCCTGTGGAAGTGATATTGGGCATATAACGATGTTATTTCCTCTTAGACTTGATGATTGGCCCATAGAGATGTTATTTCCTCTTAGATATGCAAATTGGCCTAGAGAGGTGATATTCCTCATAATCATGATGTATGACCCATCGATATAAAATATTCTATAGACGATTATATGTCTATCTATATTATGCCTTCAATGTGTGAGATACCTCCTATATGTGAGAAGATTAAAGATATTCTATGACTTATCAATATGATTATTGATATGAGTTTCGAATATATATATATATATATATATATATATATATATATATATATGGGTGTAAGGCTGTGATTATGATGTTGTAACTATTCTAGATAAATTAATGGGCCAAGGGTTGTGTTATGATAATGACTTAATATACGAGGAGTGTTTATCAGTGCAAAGGATACAATTACAGTTTATGAATACATATATGTTTGTATACACATCTCTCCGATATGGGACAGAGGAAGATGTGGTATGTTGCTTATGACTTTATTGATTGGATACTAGTGATGGCTAGGAATCTAATGTATTAGTTAATGAATCTTTCTTAGTTGAAACATAGTAGCTAGCGATGGTTAATGTGTGACTTATGGTGAGGTCTGTTCTAGCATAGGTGAAGATTAGTTGGTATTGATGGCTAAGTTTGTGATGCCGATTAGTCGATAAACGAGGAGTTGTGTGTTAATGAGGCTAGATAATAAGAAATGTTGGTAGTAAGCGATGACTAGTTAATAACTTTGAATAGTTTCGTAATGGTTAACTAATGAATAGTTAAGCAAGGATTAGTTGGTAAATGATGGTTAGATAATGAATGGTGTCAGTTAATAAAAGATAGTTAGGCGACAAGCAGTAATATGTTGTCTTGTAATGAGTAACGGATATAGTATAATTAGTTGATAATAATAAATGGTATATAAAGGGCGATTTTGGTCTAGTGATAAACCTTGACTAGATGTTATGTGTTGGCTATTAAATAAATGGTGGTTAGTTGCTATCCCGTGAATAAGAATTATGTGAAGGATATTGTTTAGGCTAATAACTAGAGGTTATGTGATGACTAGCAAACTAGTGATTTTATCATAAGAAGTGTTGGTTAGCTAATAACAAGTAGTTGAGAAGTATTTACTATACAGATATTCTATGATGATATGTCTATTTTTATGAGTAATTTAGTGTATGTTATTTGGTAATGACTATTATGATGATTTGTTGATACCTGGCAAGGCTGGAGGATACTATGGATGATGTGTTGATATCCGGCAAGGACGGAGGTTGATTACGATGATGATGGTCCTGATGAGGACAGTTATGATGAGTTGTGATATTGATTATGTACTTTGCATTCATCTCTACGTGCGCATCGTCTATCACTAGTATTCCTCTATATTTATCAGCTGGTATAGAACAGTTGCGTATATATGGCCGACGAATATGCCTTATGTTGTTGTATGTTGATTGAACCTTCCGAGTCTGGGGCTTTAGGCGTACCCATAGGCTTAGCTAGGTATTTGGTTGTCCGTAAGCTGAGGACTAAGAAGATTGTGTCTGTGAAGGTCCAATGAAAAAATTATCCTGTTGAGGAGGTCAATTGGAACACCAAAGCAGATATGCATAGCAAGTATCCACATTTTTTGAGGATTCATATAATTCCTTAGTTTCCTTTCTTGTCGCTTGTTTGGCTGTTTGGGGATGAACGGTTGTTTAATTAGTATCTGATGTAACAACCCTTCCGGTCGTTTGTGAAATTTTTTCATCTTTTTTATTTTAGGGCTCTCTGTAGTTTGTATACGTGAATTAGGACCTACGAGGGCGGATAGTACCAACCCTCGAGGTGTTTAAAAGTAATTTAACAAGTCATTGAATTATTGAGGTTTGGTGAAGCAAGTCCGATCGTGGTCAATTTTTGTTGACGACCTCCGATTGGTGTCGTAATGTTTTCAATATGCCCGAAATATACTTTTCTAGTCAAGGCACATATTTGGCTTATTTTCTCGAGGTTTTGAATAATATCGAAGTATCTATTGGGTATTTTGGATATTATTTTAGTTGATGGTTATGGACCAAGTTAACATTTTTTTATTTATTGAGACCTATGTATAAGAATTGAATCAAGTGAAAAGAGTTCATTATATTTATAATAAAAATAAGATCAGATATTAGGCAAGGAGGGCGAAGCAGTTATTGAGTTCACGAGAGGAAAATAAAAATGAGGGGAGCGAAGTGCATCGAAGTAGTTAAAGACATCTGCTTCAGGTAAGGTTTTGTTTCTTGTATTTGGGGTGGAATTGTTATTTTTCAGTAAACCAATTGGTATGTGTGGATAGTACCATGGTTTTAGGGTAAAAGAAACTATTAGTGATTTAGGGTAAAAAAGAAAATAATTGATTAATCATCAGCGTAATGATGATTGAAAAATAATAAAAAAATAAAAAGGCATGATAATGCCAATCATTGGTTCAGTTAGAAACAACCTGTTGTTTCTTTATGCTAATTGAAAATGATGAATTGCTATATCATTTGTTTAATTCTTTTCTAATATCGTAATTGTTCCATATTTTGGGATTAAGAAATTGAGGTTTAGGTTTAAGATTTTTAGAGTAAGAATTTATAAATAGGTATTATTAAATTTGTACACATATGGGATTATATATTTGAACAGATTGTGATCATTTGGAGACTTTACGAAAAGACAAGTGTCTTACAAATTAGCTTTCATTGAGATTCTCCGATTGAGGTTGGTTACGATTTAATTGAAGTTTAGACTCAACTTAATTATGTGTATGCTCCTAAATTAGATACTTGTTGATTGGTATTCGGATATGCTTGAAATTGTTGATGTTTGGACTGTTGATGCATGTATAAATGATTATTGAAAATTTATTTGATGGAACTGTCTTATGACCTTAAGTGTACTTGTAAACTTGGAACATTGTGTTGTATGTTGTGAAGTTGTGTAAATTGATATTGATAATACTTGTTTATATTTATGTTGGATCGGGTACCACGCCGGTACGTTTATATTT
>NW_025892538.1:225148-252867 GCF_002878395.1 Capsicum annuum
TCGGGTACCACGCCGGTACGTTTATATTTATGTTGGATCGGGTACCATGCTGGTACATTTATATTTATATTGGATCGGGTACCACGCCTGTACGGTACATGAACACAGATTGTTCCCTGCAGGTCATGACTATTTGGGCAAAAATAAGTCCTATAGCACGTGAGTACATATTTGTGTTGATTTTGTGGATGTTTACAGTATGGTTGATACTCTTGGTGGTTATATGACTGTCTGTGAGCATTGTTTGACCTGCTATTGTTGTATTATTGATTCATGGAGAATTTTTTATGTGATGATGCTTGTCTACTTGTTATTTGATTTATGTTGTGTACTTTTTATTAAGTTGAGTTGACCTATGATACCTACCAGTACATAGTGGTTTGTACTGATACTACTCTGTACTCTTCTTTTGTTGAGTGCAGAAATTGTTCTAGAGGATCAAATATGACCTCACTTCTAGAGTTTGATAGCTGATCTTGATCCACAGGTGAGCACTCTATCTCCAGGCTGCCATGGGTCATCTTATTTTTTCTTGTCCATCTTTCGGGCAATGAAACATTATTTATTTACTTTATTTTTAGATATCTCTTTAGATATGATTTTTTTGTTAGTAGTTCTTGTACGATGACTTTCGGGTCTTGAAAATTTTTGTAAGTAGTTTGTTTGACTTCCGCATTAATAAATGATTAGTCTTGGATTAAGGTTATTATGTTGATTTTATAATAATATCATCTTAATAGTGACTATGTGATTGGGTAATAATTCGGTTTAGATGGTTCTCCCACAGGAAGATTAGTGTGGGTGTCACTCATGGTCATTTGGGTCATGACAGCATCCTTTAATTTGGTTTATTAATTGTATTTCTCTTTATGTTGCATCTAAGCTCATCCCTTTATTTCTAAATAAAATTATCTAGGTATGTTTGAACCATGCATAACATGGTTTCTTGAACTATGTTTCACTTTTTGAGGAGCAAAATTTTTATTCTAGTTTTCATATTCCGCTTGGATTGTCATATATGCTATTTTTGTTTAAAGGCTTGACCATGGCTCTGTTTGGTTTATAATATCAAAGAGAACCAATGACACTTTAAAAAAATAAACTTTGGGTCGTTACATGTTTTTCCTAAAAAGTTAGCCATAATTTGGATGTAGAATCATCGTTGATGTCGCCTTAGTTGGAATTTAAGGATTCCCTTTCATAAAAATTAGCCTCCACTTTTTTCTTTGTTACATGGATTAATGTCTATATTTTTTTTAAAAAGACATGTTTTTATTATTTTCCTCGTCTCTTTACTTTTGAAATCTTATGTTGACTATTCTCACATTAATCCCTTGAATATAGCTTTTTCCTTTTATCTTTATTCATCTTTCACCCGAATATAAATCATAAGGAATGTAATATGTTTGTCCTTGATTTGTATTTCATTTGCCGACTCTCATTTTGTCATATGTGCACAAGTATGCTCATCATTGTCATTCAAAAAATTGGTTCTTGATATTTTTTTTAATTTTAAAGTATGTTACTTTGTGTCCTGAATATGTATTAATTTCTTTATCTCTTATTTGCATGAATGTCTCGAGTTCAAATGAACTCTTTCCCTTACATTTCATAATGGGCCAAAGAGGTCCACCCTTTCTGGTTAGCCATTTCAAAATTGACTATCGGAAAGAAGGAGCTATTACCTATGGAAGAAGAAAAATAGGTCAAAAACCCATTGATGAAGTCGTGGGAGTTGGAGACTTGAAAAATCTCGATTTTGATTATCATTGTATTTTATTTATTTATTTATTTATTTTCATTCATATTGGGGCCTTGAAGCCATAATTGCAACTTAATACAAGTGAAGCAGATTTTGGGCCTTAAAGGTCTGAAAATTAGTTTATGACAGATTTTGGGCCTTAAAAGCCCAAATGATTAGATTAGAGCAAGTGTAGTGGGTCAAAAGTCCAAATTGATTAGATTAGGACAGGTGCAAGTGAGCCAAAAGTCCGAATTAATTTAGGACATGGTTTATGGACTTGGGCCCAATGGTCTGAGTCTCTTAGTTTTCCTTTTTCCCCTGTATATGCTAGGTGTTATTAATTTCTTAGACTTAGTTAAAATTTTCGGTAAGTCATCAAAACTTATTTTGCACAAATCTTGAAAAATAAATTATTTTCTTAATCGATTTCCTTTCAAAAAAACAACTTTCATTTTTAGTAGCCGTTGGCCATGAGTATTTTTTCACTTTTTTCCGAAAAATGATTTCACTTTAGTGAAAACAATAGTGTTTTGGCCATGAAAATTTCAAATACAATTTGGAATTATATTTTAAAAATGAAAGCAAGAAAAACTTGTTTTCACTTTTTTCACTCCTACTTTTTTCACAAAATTTTAAAAACAACTTCAATTTATATTCATAGCCAAACACAACTCCAACTTCAATTCCAACTTTATTTTTAACTCTGAAAAATTATATTTTCATGGCCAAACGGAGTCAAGTTAGTCTAAAAGTTGTTTTCAAATAGTCCAGATAATCGCAAGTTAGCGGATACTCTTGGTGCCTTAACAACCTTTCAACAGTATTAATAGAAACAACTTACTCGAAATTTCCAAACTTAAATAATTTTTCTGTTTTAAATCGTTTAAGTAATTTTTAAAGGTTTTCTTGATTTTCCTAAATAAACTAAGTGGGGACTCTATTTTCAAAAATCGAGTTTAAAAACTTTTTCGACAGTATTCGAATCGTAAAAATTGCAAAAAGTCATATTTTCTCCACAAAATACCTATAACCTTGGAGAATGTGTTTTTAAAATAAAATTTTAGTTTTACCCCTTTTATCTTTGAACTCGTTTTTCAAAGTCATTTTGGACCCGGCCTAAATATGCGCAATACCTGTTTGCTTTTTTTAACACGTAGATGCTACAATTGAGTGTTGAAGTTGATTCTAAGGTCATTCGTAAGGAGAAGGCTTTGTGTTGAAGCACTTTAGATGAAATTTCATGATTTCACTTAACTTCTTTCAAACTGAGATGGCAGTTCAATAAATAAGTAAAGCATGCTATGGGATGGGGAAGATAACAATAGGTTTATATTTCAAGATTATTTTTACTATTGTATGCCCTTGTGGGAACTTATATTCTATTGTGGTTGGTTTGTGATATCTGATATTGTGTGTTTTCCATGTGGAGATTTTATTTGACATCATTGGTCTTATATGTGCATTTAAATGTCTTTATTCTAGATATAATTCATGGGAGAGGGCTGATGATAGGCGAAATTACGCGCCTATATCAATATATTTTGCCCATATTTTAGCCTAGTTTCGAGAACTAATTATCTATTTCGTACACTTTTAGTCCTTTTTCCTGTAAATGAGCTAACAAATGTGATTAGGAAAGTTTCAGGTATAAATGATGCAAAATACAGCAATTTATGGCTTACTTGACGCAAAAGAAAGCTCACAAACGAGATGGAAAGGAGCTGGACGCATAAAGGACTAAATCTGCTGCATGGAAAATCTGTCCCGGGCTAAAACAGCATTTCTGAAGACTTTGGGACTTACAGACACAAAGCTGGATTTTTGCCATAATACATTAACCTAGTGCAATTAGGTTATGTGTTTCATCATTCTATTTGGATTATAATTTTGTAACCTTACCCTAGTACAATTGGGTCAAGGATTTCATTAGTATATTAGGATTTGGTTATTTATTTTATTAGTTTAGTAGGAGTAGGATAGGAGTATTATAAATACCCTATCATGTTAGAGATTTTAAAGAAGAAAAAGGGGGGGAGACATTCTGACAATTCATTCATCTCCTTACAATTAAGACATCTTCCTACAACCCATTCTCAATTCTTCATTCTTCTACTCTTAAATTCCACAACAAGAGAATCGTTACTTGCTACGGAATCACTAAAACCACACGCCAACCACCTACTATTCACGCCATCCACCATGCAAAGCGTGATATCCTTCGCATTCATGGGTAACTAAATCTCTTAGTTGGGGTTATGGAAGCCGAATGAGTTACTATCTATAGCTATGAGTTTGTGAGTTCAAGACAAGTATATTGCTTATATCATTATTCTCTTCATCTTAAATCTACATTCTTTGCGGTTCAAACACAAGAACACGCCATTCTAACATCTAACCTGTTCGAGAGAAAGGTTATTTGTCTAGAAAAGAAGACGCATAGACCAACGCCAGTCTAACATCTGACTTGTTCGAGAGAAAAGTTATTTGTCTGGAAAAGAGATAATGTCAAGGTAGTAGGACACCCTTTCCTATTAAAAAGCTAGTGCCGTACCTGGACTAACTTCTTGGAGAATTCGTACCGTTAGTCACGCTTTAAGCTCGAGAGAGTTAAAGTGAAATAGTCCTTGTTTAGGTCGAGAGACGCTTGGATTTACCATCGACTACAATTCTCTATAAGCAATTACATGTCAAGACTCTACACACTCATAGCCAATAGAGACGTATACCTCAGAAGGTGGACATAACCCCAACGCCTCAATTCTCATTGTTTACAACACACGTGACAATCTCTCTTTATTTTGCTATTTTCAGTTCTTACATTCTTGTTTTGGGTACATACTACAATCCCCCCTTTCCTACGAGACTTGCACTAAAAGTCTAGTAATTTCTCTTGCTTGTTGGCCAAGCTATTCTCTGTGGGATCGATACCCAACCCAGGTTGGGTTCTATATTTGCTAACGACCGCTTTACACTCCCACGAGAGCTGTAGATTGAGCGTTATCAAGGGCTTATTTTTCTAATATAGGTCTTACTTGTAGATTGATTGTCTTTTTCATGATAAAAATATCTAAGATAGGTGTTGATATGATATTAATGATGTATTATATGCATATTTATTATGACGGTGTCTAATTAGATTTGATGATCATGAAGTTTGGACATATTGAGTTGATTTCTGGGATCACTTATATACATATATGTTGGATGGATTGGATATCATCATATTGAGTTGATTGTGAGCATTACATCCTCATTCCATACATATGCATTTATGAGATACTGGTACCATTGAGAAACACTGTTTTTGTAAAAATAGCATTTCTATGAAAACCCTCTCCATAAATACGAGTTAAAAAGATGAGTTGAAATTGAGATATGATATATAGTATAAGGGTTGCGAAACCCTTCCCCCTCCTCCCCAAATCATGGTTCCTACCTAGAAGCTGTGAGCTCAGTGGGTGTACAGAAAAGTCCTGTGATGACTTTCACCATTCATCCTATCCATAATGCATTGCATTGCGTTCGCATACACACCTTTCATGACTGCATTAGCTTTCTTGAATTGTGTTATTTTCAGTATATTCTTTGTGTATATTTATGCAATTTTTATTTTTGTTTATATATTAGATTTGTTAGTGGAGACAGTGTGAGCTATCGTTTGGGACTTTTCTACTTGCAGGTAAAGTGCTCATAGTTTTCTTTACTTATATTATTTCTTACTTTGCTCGGTCGGCCTGTGAAACCTACTGAGTATAAGTAAACCATACTCATCCCTATTATGTCTTTCCGTTCAGATTCGGGTACGAGTACAAGACGTGGTAGCTGATTTCATGTGGATTAGCGGTGTTCGAGGTATTGAGAGCTCTATGGATTCCAGACCTTACTCCGAGCCTTCTCTTATTTTACTTTATGACTTTATTTTGGTTTCAAAGATAAATACGGATTTCAAATTTCAGTTATGTACTAGATGCTCTTATACTATGAAACCAGATTTTGGAAACTTATGTGATTTCTTTAAGATGTTTATTTTAGTTATGTTTCGTATTGGTCTGACTACGTTCTAGAAGTCTCGCTTAGTTTATATTATTGTCAAATTAGTTTTTCCTTTTTTAGTTTGGGTGATTGAATTACTTATCAAGGTTGAGCCACGATAAGTGTCATCATGATTCATTTTTAGGTTGTGACAAAATTATTCAAATTTTCTATGTTTTCACTTTCAATCCATTATTTTGAAATTGTTGCGTATACATTTGTTCATTTGTTGGTCCAGCTAAGTTGTTAATACCTTCAATATTATGCAACAACATAGTCTGGAGGAGAGGTCATATGACCCCCACAAAGTTAGAGTCTATAACATCAATTTCAATCATAGTGTATGTGTGCTTTGAGATATTTTCGTTAATTTTTATAGAACTAAAAATGCTTAATTAATTCAATACTAAATTTGAGAAAATGATATTTCAAATATTTATTAAAATGACATATATTTATATATATACAATTTGAATTTTTACTTTTTTTTAAATAATTATTTCAAATTATTATTTTTTTGGTTAAAGAGAATGCATTAATTAATAGAAAAAACCATTTAAGGGAGATACATGATTAGTCTAGGTTGAGTACAAAAGACTTGGGGGAATTCCACTCAATAGAGTTTATAGATAGTTTGATTTTCCTAGCAAAATGAGTTTCAACGATGTCTTCCCATAGCGGTCGTTGTGCACACATTGGTGGAACTTTAAAAATACTTGTACCTAATTCTACTGCAGAATCAGCTCCTTTCTTTGCCAAGGCGTCAGCTACCCCAGTCTGCTATCTAAAACAGTGGACCACCAGTGGGCTTCCGATTCTTTCTAGTCTTAACCTGCATTCATCAATGATTGCTTTATAATGTAAGTTACCCGAATTAAGCATAGAAATATCAGTGGAATCAATGTTGATCTCCACTAAGATGAGTTGATGTTCCTCAACTAATTCGAGGCCTTCCCTCAAGGATAATAGTTCTATTTGGTTGTTTGTGGCCCATTGGAAGCTCTTAGTAAACCCCAAAACCCATCCCCCTAAGGCATTATGAATCAGACCTTCAATCCCCCATTTTCCAGGATTATCTAGGCAAAAATCATCAGTGTCTAGTTTATAATGGTTGTGAGAGGGAGAGGCATTGCCCACTGAGAAATCAGTAAGGGTGGTATGAGCAGAAGATCTGCTCACTGCAAGGCTATATCAATAGATTCGGCATAAGTTTGGGAGAAGAAGGGTTTTTGTTTCTTCTTTTTAAAGGAGTTATGGTTTCTGTATCTAGAAGAAGGGCCAGAGATTAAAGGAAATTATGGCATGCCAGTCCAAGAAGGGGTCAAATTTTTGGTGTCCAAGGGTAGACCAAGTAGAGCACCAATGCTAGGGATAGAGATCCTTGATGGAGATAGTGAAACCTCTATAGTTTTTAGCTAAGAGCTTGTTCCAGAAATCATGAGTGATGGGCCATTCAAAAAAGAAGTGGGTAATATCCTCCAAAGAGTGATTGCAGATGTCACATTAAGGGGTGGGGGGATTCCCATTCATTGGAGAATAGCTTTTTTTGGTAGCCTATTGTGTTGAGCTAGCCAAAAGAAGGACTTAATCTTAGTGGGTCAAGGAATTTTCCAAATCCAACCAAAGTTGGTGCCCATAGTGGTCCTAGGAGCCTTATAGAAGTTAGTAATGAGAGTGTAAATGCTTTTACTAGAGTACAGACCATTACTGTTTAAACTCTAGATCATTTTATCCTTTTGCAACTTAGAGTTATGGTGAAAAAAGTTTTGGAGACCATTGATAATATAAATAGGGAGTTGGAAGGATAAACTGAAGAATCCCATTCACACTTCTTCCAAACCTCAAAGACTCTTATCCTAGACTGGTCCAAGCTAAGAGGGCCCTCAATCAATTTCCTCAGAGGTTCAAAGTTAAGAATCCATCTATTACACAAGAAATTGATACTGTTCCCATTATGAACTATCCAATGGGCTTCTTAAAGGCAATTTTTCCAGCCCTGAGTAATATTTTTCCAGATCCTAGAGGATGTAAGGCTATAGGTTGAAATAAGATTGTCATACTTAACCCTGAGCATTTGGTTCCAGAGGCAATCATTACTTTGAGAGAATCTCCAGGCTAGTCCAGTGAGCATAGTTTAATTCTTAAACTTAGCTTTATAGAGACCTAACCCTCCAACTTTCTTCAGTCTGGCTATGGTGTCTCAACCTACCATATGTATCCTTCTCTTTTCTAAAGTAGATCCCCCGATGAAGTTCTTTTGAACCCTATTAATTAGGGTAAGGATTTTGCTAGGGATAGAGATGTACTGCATGGCATGAGTGGGGATACTACTGAGAGAAGATTTTGCTAGGGTGGTTCTGGCAGAGAGATTCATGTACTTGGTCTTCTACCCAGCCAACTTGTTACTGAAATTGTTAATAATAAAGTAGAAAGAATTGTTGCATAGCTTGGAATGGAAGATAGGGAAGCCAAGATACTTCCCAAAGGACTCTCTAGCCTGGATAGAAAGGATGTTAACTATTTGGTCCTTAACCTAAGGTTGGCAGTTTCTAGAGAAGACCACTTTGGATTTACTAGGATTGATCTTTTGGCTAGAGTGGAGGCTGAAAGAGTTAAGGACTCTGATAATAGTGGAAAGACTATTGACAGAAGTATCTGAGAAGAGAGTGAGATCATCTACAAAGAATAGGTAGGAAATCTTAAGACCTCTCTTACTGGTGGAAATAGGATTCCAGTTGAGGGTATCAACTTCACAATCAATCCTTCTTGGAAGAAGCTCCATACACATAATGAATATGTAAGGAGGCATAAGAATTCAGTTCTACCCCCATTGACAAGAATAGAAATAGAATAAGAGGATATACAAGACATAATAAGGAAAGTGAGCTTAGGAGGAATGTTAAAGAAACGAAGAGTTTCTCTTATAAAGGACCATTCTAACCTATCAAAAGTTTTCTCTAAGTCAATCTTTAAGACCATATTGGCCTTCTTTTCTTTCATCCTTTAGAAGTAAGAGATAACATCTTGGACAATAATGGCATTGTGTAAGGTTCTTCTATTAGGGAGGAAGGTACTTTGCCTATGGCTGATGATGGTAGCAAGAAAGGGCCTCAGTCTCCTAGCTATAATCTTAGTAATAATCTTGTATTGGGTGTTACAAAGCCCAATAGGTCTGAAGTTCCCAAGATTTCTAGAATTGTGGAATTTAAGGATGAGACAAAGGTAGGTGGAGTTAACAATGGGCTCCATGTGACCAAAAGTAAAGGTGTTGACACAGAACTGGGTAACAGCATGACCCAGAGTGTCCCAGTACTTTTGGTAAAATAAATGGTGTAGACCATCAGGTCTAGGAGCTTTGTAAGGCTTAAAACAAAAGGTGGTATTCTTAATTTCTTAGGGGGAAGGAATACTATCCAGAAGACCATGGTCCTCTCTACAAATTAAACCACTGAAGAGGGGTTCCGCTGGAGATCCATACGAGAGAGCTGATGCTCAGTACTGAAGAGGTTCCTATAGAAAAAGAGAATGTGGTCTTTGATTTCCTGAGGGGGTAGATCCAGTTACCACTATCATATTTAATAGAATTAATTATGTTCCTTCGTCTCTTATTGAGAGTAGAAGTATGGAAGTACCTAGTATTAGAATCCCTCTCAGCCAACCAGTTAATCTTATATTTGAGTCTCCATAATTCATGCTTCTATATAAGGATAGAGCTCAATTCTTTGGTGAGACTCTTCTCAATATCTTGAAGAAAGAAACTAGAGTGGTAGGAAGTAAAATTTTGGATATCTGCTAATTTAGAAAGTATCTTTCTCTTTTGATGGAAAATATTACCAAAAACTTTCTTATTCCAAACTTTCACAGTGCTTTCAAACTGTGGAATGCCTCGGAGGAGGGGTGCCCTGGACAAAAGTGTCTTAAACTAACTAAGGGAAGGTGGGGTGGGAACACCACATGGACTTAATTCTAAAGGGTATGTCCTGAATAGAGGGAGTCCTATCCAAACTGACTAGCAGGGGGCAATGGTCGGAGTGAGTTCTGGGTAAATGGGTGAACAGAGGCATCAAGAAAGAGATTGATCCAGAACTCATTGGCTATCCATCTATCAAGTCTTTCTAGAATGAGCGCTTATTTATTTCTATATCTCTTATTATTCCAAGTGAATTTTCTACCTTTAAAACCCAAATCAATCAGCTTATAATGGTTAAGACAGTCAGAGAAGGAGGTGGCTCTAGTGATATTAATACTATTTCCTCTAATCTTCTCTGAGGCCTTAAGGACTTTATTAAAGTCTCCTCCTATAATCTATGGGGAGTCACCAAAGGAATCTGAGAAATCAGCCAAGTTAGCCCAAAGGTTCTGTCTAATCTTATAACTATTGCTAGTATAAATGGTAGTAAAAAACCAAATGGAATAGGGGTTGGGTACCTTAACAACCATATGGATGGCCTGAGGCAGAATAGCAATGTTCTGGATGTTGAGAGCTGAGTTATCCCATATAATGACTATGAGTTTCTAATGGCAGGGAATTGGATTTGACTATTAAAACCCAGAGTCTCAGCAATGGCCTTATGATCAGCCATTCTACTCTCTAACAGAGCAAGAATAGGGGGCTTGTGGATATTGACCATAGATTGGCAGTGTCTCCGAAACTCTATATTTTTAGCCCCTCTAACATTCCATATTATTGAGCTAACCATTGGAGGAAGATTGGGGTACTGTGATGTCTCTAAGATTCTTTTCCCTTTGTCCAGATATTGGGGAGGGGGGTCATTGGTTCTTTCCTCTTCTTGGAGGTTGAAGTTATTTTAGAGGAATAGAAGATGTATTAACTTGGTATTTAGATCTCTAGATCGAACTTGATTAGCTCCAAGGGAAGGAGGACAACCAGTAGATCACTGATAAGGTCCTCAAATGTTTGAGTGATGGGTCTTCCTAGTAGAACCACTTTGGTCTTTGGCACCTTTAAAGATGCCAGTAGTTTTTCTATTTCCTTGTTGTTCTCTTGGGGAACCTCCATAGTTTTGGCTCTCTCAAATATTTTTACTTCCATTTGGAGAGAACGAGGGGCCTGGGAGGAAATGAGAGTTGACAGTAGTGGGGTCCCCAGAGCTCTTTACAAAAGCTAGTCCTTTCTTTAGTAGGTCTAGCATACTCGGAGGAAAGAAAGGAAGGCTCAGGGCCATGTTGTTTGACTCTTCCGAGATTGTGGAAGGGTTGTTGGGGATCTGTTGAGCCTGGTTAACGATGCTCATAAGTGTTATCATCCATAAATTTTGACTGAATTGGAGGAGGCCCTAGTTCAGACCCTCCATTACTAGTTGTGCTAAGTATTGAGGGTCTTGTATCAATATTATAAAAGGCTGCCCGTTCAATATTAACTTCAAGGGTATTACTTTTTGAGATAGGCATATCTCCAACCAAGATGTTGGATGATGGCTCAACTCCAGAGGCTTGGTGGTGAAGATGACCGAGACTAGAGGACTTTGACTGAGGGGGTCCATGGGATAATTCTTGTTGTAGAAGTGCTAGTTTCCGTAAGAGTTGAAGAGTAACTAGTAACTGGTATAGTATCTTTAGGGGACTCCCTTGGATTACCCTTGTAGCTCTCATCATTGTACTCATAGTGTGTATTTAATGAAACACTCTTGGAAGTGGCAGTGGAGTGACTGATGGGAGCTAGCAAAAGGCTAGTTTGGACTGCTGGCATTTGGGAGCCAGATGAAAAGTAAGAGAGAGAATTAGCACAAGTCCTCACCGGCTCTTTCCCCGAAGCATAACTATTTAAGTTCGAGTTCAACTCTTTGGGACGAGGGGTTGATTTCAGTACGTTGGGCTGAGTACTAGTTTGGTTTTTAGGCTGTAAATTTTTAGGCCCAAAGGAAGACCTGATAAATCAGTCCACTCACCAAAGAGCCTTTTTCTATTTTGGGACTGGGCCTTTTGATTTAATTTGAATACTGGTCCACAGGCCCAGACTCGTTAGTAGTTAGATGCCCCGGCCCACTGAGATTATCATCCTTGTGGACTAACAATTTTCCCTTACCCTTGTCATTATCGAACGGAGAGCTTTAGTGGCTGGATTTAGCCTGGTTAGAATTGAGAGATTAGAGGAACTAACCTGAGGAGGGATCGAACGTTTTTACCTTGGTGGACTGGTTCTGATGGGTACCTTATCATTGAGGACCTTTTCTTCTTTGATTAAAGGGCACCGTGTCCCATTCATCAATTGAATTCTTCTCTGGTAATGGGGATTGAGCCTGCTTAAGAGACTGTGTAGCTGGAGAGGTAACGCATCATTCCTTTGTGTGGCCCGATTTTCCTCACCCTTTACACAGAAAACCTTCCCCTCATAATGAATTTGTTGTTTATGGGTACCAATCGTCTCAAAGGATTTTAGAGGTGTATCCATCAAAACTTGGATAAAGATCTGAGCATATCTTCCTCAAAGTGTGGAAGAGGTACAAGCATCGACTTTTAGCAGTCGTCCAATTTTTCTTCCCACCCTTTGAAGCAGCGAGACATCATAGAACTCAGTGGGCAGCTGGGGTAATCTAACCCATATTGCAGTGGTTTCAATTTGGGACTCTTTGGGTATGAAGTTTGGCTCCCATATCCTAATTGATAGGTATGCCCCAGTCACGAACCAATGCCCCTCCTGAATGACTTTTCTATGTGATATTTCTTATGAGAATTTGACAGTAAAATACTAGAGTCCCAGGTCTATGACAGAGAAATCCACTTGCAGTTTCTATAGATCTGCTAATTTATTTTTTAGATAGATGTGGTTGAGTTTTTTTTCCACTAACTTGCTGATAATTGAGAATTTTCAAGGCTCGTAAAGGCGTTGTTCATCCTCAGGGGTCAGATGGATGGCTTCTACCAGATCCCTCAAACTTTCCTCTTCGATTAGAGAAGAAGTCTGGGATCAGCATGAGAGGATTGAGAGATAGTACCCTTTATAATTTCTACAAAATAAATATGCTTTGGAGGGTTAATAGCCATTTGAGCGGTTAAGTCAGAAGGTTCCGGTGGAGTGATGAGATGAGCCGGAGGGGGGGTCATTTCTGGTGTAGACATAAGAGGGGGAGTAAGAAGAGAGAGGGGTATTTCAAATTATTTGAAATAGAAGAAGCTCAATATTAAGTTAAATGGTCAAGGATAAAAATCAGAAGTCAACAATGGAGATGAATACATAGGTCATCATGATCTAGAATCTCAATCATCGTAATGATTTGTATGCTTTTCAGTGCCCTTCTCAGATGAGGATTTAATTTAGTATTAAGTTTTCTTCTTTTAACTTGACATCCTTTTTTATGTATCAAACATTAAGGGAAAACTACTACTTATGTCTAAAGGTAAACCAACACAATTATCAATTCATGTTAAGCATCTCGATGAAAAGAGAAGTCACAAGAGATATCATAACCAAATATAGTTTTAGTATTATGACAAAAAAAAAAAGAGTCATATAAACACAACATATTTATTTTATGACATATCACGGCTTGCACGTGTCAAAGATAGACATAAATGAGATGACGGCAATACACGTCATCTACAGCACATTCAGAGATATTTTCATTAATATCTAAATTTTTTGAATAGGTTTAAAACGTAATAAGAGTGATTTAGTAAAATTGACAATATTGTTAGAGCCTATAAAATCTAACTTTATCGAAAACCTAGCAGCTGCATTTCTTCTTTCAATTGCATTGTGCCTTGGTCTCTCCGCTAATTTTTTTCATCTTTCATTCAATACATGGCTTCAACTGAATCCTCACAAAAATTGTTTGCTTACTCCTCTTACATCTTTTCTAGTATAATAACGGGTATGAATTTTCTATCCTGTTTTTTTTTATTTTTTCCTTTGTCTTGATAATCTTTTATGTACGGTTAAGCGTTCAAGAATGTCAATCTAAGATCTAATCGACAATTTTTATTTTTTCTATTTTAAGGCTTGAATATGAAGATTTACGCTAACAAGTCTCAAATCTGGCACCCAATATAGGTTAGTGATTTTTATCCATTTTTATTTTCAATTTAAGCATGTCCATCTGAGTTTTAATCTTATTTTTAAGGCTTTGCAATGCAAAACCCTATGCTAGATATTTGATTGAAAAAGTTTTAGGAATATCTCCATAAAAAGTATGAGTGATTTATACCTATTCTATCTTTTTGAAATGTGATCACGCTTACTTTATTTCTATCTCTCTATTGAACTATGTATGTGTAGATGTTCTTAAGGGTCGTTTGGTAGGATGTATTAAAAAAAATAATGTATGATTAGCATTGTATATTATTAATATCTTGTTTGATATACTTTTTTAACTTATGTATGACTAATGCAGAATGCTAAATGTTGCTCCCACCGACCACAAAAATCCATCACACAGGCGCGGAGCATATCCTCCAAAACTTAAATCATCCACTTTGACTAACCATCGGTCTAGGGGTGGAATGTTGTGCGAAGATCAACCCAAGTACCGATCCTGAAAGGTTTTCCAAAAATGAGATATGAACACTGAACCTTGATCTGAGATGATAGACACTAGCACACCATGAAGCACAATCTCACCAATATAGATACGGGTCAGCCTCTCAATACTAAAAAAGACCTAAACGAGAATAAAGTGAGAAGATTTGGTCAATCAATCTACAATGACCTAAGCACTATCAGAACCATGCAAACTGCGAGGAAACCCAATCACGAAGTCTATAGTAATATATTCCTAATTCCCCTTGGGAATAGGTTACCACTGAAGCAATCCACTAGGCTCAAATGCTCAACCTTCACCTGCAGGCAACATAGGCAACAAGCTACAAAATCTTCTACATCACTCCTTATACCACCCTACCAGTAATACTGCCTCAAATCACGATATATCTTAGTCACTCTCAGATGGATGGATGGAATAATGGGCCTTCTCAAAAATCAATCTAATCCAATCACCCACTCTCAGTACACAAGCTCGATCGTCAATCTTAAAACCACCATCAGAGTCGAGTGAGGCTTCCATAGCCTCACCACTTAACAACTTATCTCGAATCAATCTCAATCCAACATCATCAAACTGATGAACCCGAATATACTCCATTAAGGAAGATCTAGCCTCCACAAATGCTAAAACATACCCAAGTGTCGAAATATCAAGCCTAACTATCTGGTCAGCTAAAGACTGAACCACTAAGACCAAAGACCTCTCCTGGGTCAAAAGATACACCAAGCTACTCATGCTAGTCTACTTTTGGCTCAAAGCATCTGCAACCATATTAGCATTTCCCGGTGATGGGGAATAGTTAAGCGATAATCCTTAAGAAACTCAGCCAATGGTGCTGTCTCATATTAAGATCTCGATGGGTGAAGAAATACTGAACTCTACGATAATCTGAGAAAATCTCACAGCGGACTTCATACAAGTAGTGCCTCCACAACTTCAAAGCAAAATCAGTCGCACACAACTCCAAATCATGGGTAGGGTAATTTTTCTCATAGGGCTTCAACTGGTGAGAAGCATACATAATCACTTTACCTTCCTGCATCAAAACAGCACTTAACCCAATGCCTGAAGTATCGCAAAAAATAGTAAAACACACACCCCCTTTCAGCAAAGTCAAGATAGGAGCTAATGACAACAAATTCTTGAGCTTTTAGATACTCTGCCCGCAAGCATTGAACCATTAAAAGGAAATCTTATTCTGAGTTAACTTGGTTAACTAATCCACAATAGATGAGAAACCCTCAACAAAACATTGGTAGTAACCTAACAGGCCAACAAAAGTCTGAATCTCAGTGGGCGAAGTAGGCCTAGCCCAATCACGAACCGCTACATTGGATCAATCATTATACATTTCTTAGTCACCACATGACCAAAGAAAGAGATAGATTCCAGCCAACACTCAAACTTAGAGAACTTAGCATACAACTTCTCATCCGTCAATCTCTAAAGCACAATCCATAAATGCTCCTCGTGATCAGCCTCACTCTTGGAATAAACCAAGATATCATCTATAAATATAATAACACGTGAGTCAGGATACGATCGAAATACCCGATTAATCAACTCCTTGAATGCGGCCCGGGCATTGGTTAATCCAAAAGACATGACTAAAAACTCATAATGACTATACCGAGTTTGAAAAGCTATCTTTGGAACATTTGAAGCTCCACTCCTCAAATAGTGATACCCAGACCTCAAGTTAATCTTTGAAAACACTGAAGCACCCTGAAGCTGATCAAATAAATCATTAATACGAGAAAGAGGATAATTATTCTTGATCATCACCTTGTTTGACTGTCGATAATTAATGCGCATATGCATAGACCCATCTTTTTTCTTCACAAATAAGACAGGCGCATCCCAAGGTGATACACTAGGTCAGATAAATCCCTTATCCAACAACTCCTGTAATTGATCCTTCAATTCCTTCAGCTCGACTGGGTTCATCCTATAAGAAGGAATAGAAATGGTCTTAGTGCCCAGCTCAACATCAATAGCAAAGTCAATATCACGATGACATCCACAAACTCATGAACCTCATGAATAGAATCCAAAAAGGGAGGTAAAGCAATATTAGTATCACTAAAATGAGCCAAATAAGATAAACATACCCTCTCAACCAAGCATGAACATAAGATATAACTCTCTTGGGACCTGAATGAAGCACACCATTCAGAAATTATGGTAAGGAGCCAACTAATACATACCTAAGATAGCGTAACAATCTTGGAAATTATAGTAAGGAGACAACTAATACATACCTAAGATAGCGTCAAAGTCAACCATATCTAGGACAAGTAAATCTACCCAAGTCTTACTCCCAGCAAAAGTCAGAACATAAGATCGGTACACCTGATCCACAATTAAAGAATCTCCTACAAGGGTAGATTCACAAATAAGCATGGAAAGAGGCCCACTAACATAATCAAAACCCAAAGCAAAATATGTAGACACATAAGAGAAATTCGATCCCTAAGCAAATAACACTGATGCAGGTCTAAAATAAATACGGATGATACATGTGATAACAATATCAAAATCCTCTGCCTCTGATCTAGCGGGTATAGAATAACACTATCCACGACTACTAGCTGGCTGAACAGCCCCCCGACCACCACCACGGCTTCACTACCTCTGTGAAGTAAGCTGAAAAGGGAACAAAAAAGCAAAGTTAGTACAAATGCGGAAAAATTTAGAGCAGGGATTGACCTTCAGAACCGCGATCACGGTTTAAGGGTCGCGAGCGCGACTAGTCAAAGCCTGGTTAATTTTTGGTGATCGCAAGGGTATTACAACGATTGTGGTAGTTGGGATCAAATAATGGTGATCACGATGACACGGCTAAAGTTCCAAGAGCGGTTTCATAATTTGGCATGGTTGATTCCAATTCTCAAATGGGCAAAACCCTTACACATTTGAGGCATCTTCCCACTAATATTCAAGTTTGTATTGGGAGAAAACCCTACCAATTTGGGAAAGACAATTATTGCTAAATTTTCCAAGAGAATTATTAGTTGTAATTTAGGATTGAAGTTTTGGGATTATTCTTGATTTGCTATCAATGGATACATTGGGTGCTAACTTGGGTGATCTCTTTTATTTAATCTCCTGAGTAGCTAAATATTGGATTAGGCTTGATTAGGGTGTTAAATTGTGTGGGTGTTGATTGTTAGTCCTAAGTATTAGTTATTGATGATGGGTTTTATTACTACTCTTTGCTTTAATTTATAATTGTGGGTGAAAACTCCAATTTATCTTGGATCCCACATCATCCTTGAAAGAAGGGTATGGGTGATGAGTAGTAGTGAACGACTATTTGATACTAGTTATGTCCGTAGCATTATCTTAGAAATAAGGATGCTATGCGTGTAGCTAGATTGATGGAATCATTCTAGAAATAGGGATGCTATGTTAAGGTCTTGGATTGGTGAGACTGGCACACTCATGAGGTATTCGAAAGAATCCATGAGTGAAGTTAGGTGTGTTATTGGAAGACTCACACTAAGAGTTAAAATCTAGACTACCCATATCTTTGACTAAAAAATGAACCCTCTATCACTCATGAATGTATGACCCCTAGGATAAGCATAACCCCGAGATTCTTCTCACATTGGATTGTTATAAAATTTTGTTGTTCTCATTTAGTGTTACAAGATAATTTTGTTCAAATACATTTTAAATCATACCCCCCCCCCCCCCCCCCCCAATTTAATTTATATTTTGCTTTAAGTGTACAATGCGGGACAACACTTAGTGACTTTCAACATACATAGGAGTCGAAGACTAAATTATACTTCTCATCGATTCGATCCCAACCTAAGTTGGGTTATTATATTGACAATAATCACTTTGCCCCAAAATAATGGAGTAAGTTGAGCATTATCAATACAGTCCACCTGTACTCAGTAGAAATCATATGCAAATTGAGCAAAATAGATATAAAGCATACAAAATACATACTAAGGGCACATTACCTGCAATCAGAAATGTCCCAAATGGCAAGCCCACACCATCTCCACTAATAGTTCTATAATATTCACATACACCATAACAATACGAAAGAGAAGTACAAGTATATAGGTATCACACACACGAAATACAATGAGAACAATACACATAGAAAGGTATCACATCAAGTAGAATAATATATCACAGAAATGTACAGGTAAATACAAATGCAAGAAAGATGATGATGCTAATACTAATGATGATGATGATGATAACCGAGGTTGTCGCACAACCTCCTATATACCTACGGAGCTAAAGCTTTCCGATGTAGAACCCATGGGGGCTTCATCAACTCGTATACAACCAATATCTAATATCAATATCCATATCTCCTCTCTGACACATCCTTCGATAAAGGATTTTTAAGATATCACATTTTTTATTTAAAAAAGTCAGTATTTTTAGTATTTTCATGGTGGTACCAATGTTTGATGAAAGTGTATGATATGAGAATGTGATGCTCATAACCGACCAGAATGAATATTTCCATATGCTACCAATATACCAACCAAGTGAGTCAATAATCCACTCAATATTTCCAACCATTCATGAATGCCAACATAAACCATATGTCAAGAGAGTAGAATACAATTAATTACAGCATTGATGCCATAGTAGGCTTTTTCATCAATAAAATATAACTAATTTCACATACACATGATCAATAATATCATATAGGACCCCACACAGTCACACATAGCAAATAATGTTCTAAAACCACCAAATAACATCAATATATAGGCCCTCACACGGGCATAACATAATAAATATCGCCTTTTTTATTATTAATCCCCACACCCTTAACATGATTTTGTATCAAAATTCACTACAAAACTCAATCTAAATAAAGTTAAGCCATAACCTACCTCGAATGTAGAAAATCGGTCCGAAAGCCTTCAACTCGAAGCCTTACTCCACTCTAACGGACTCAGAATCAACTAAAACATAGAAATATAGAATCTATGCATCACAAAAATCCAACGATACCCATACTATCTACTTTCAAGTCGGGGTCAAAACGGATCCCCAAAAAAAGAAGGATAAAATTATAATTTTATTTTTTAAACATGTTCCCCATATTTTTAGGAGTCTATAGCTAAAAACCCAAGCAAAAATGAGTTTAAAGTGAGGTCCAAATTGAAGAAAATTAAGATTTACCGGTAAAAATCCTCAAAATTTATTTCAAAATCACAAACTGAAGTTGTTTTGAAGATGAAATCGAAACACAAGTGAAAATTATAAGATTAGAAACTCACCCAAATGAAAATGAATTAAAATCGGGGTTTTAATCGGAGAATTAAAATATTTATGCATTATGGGCCAAAATTCTCAATATCTACCTTTTAATTTGTGTTTAAACAAAATTACATGATAAAATTTAGAGAAAGTAGTTGAAATAGGTGTTATGGAGCTTACCCAAGCTTAAAAGTTGAAGAAATGGCCTAAAATCACAAAACCCTAAACTGCAAGTCTAAAAAGTAACAAAAAATGATGAAACCCGGTATTTATAGAAACTCAGGCATCGCATATGCGACTAGCTATCGAGTATGCGATACTTGGCCTGATAGCGGGTACCGTGATCACTCCCTAGTTCTCCCTTATGCAGGATTTGCGGTCGCGAACCAGATGTCGAGTATGCGATACTTGCGCCTGACCTACCGAGTCACGTATACAACCAGCCACTCGCGGTTGCGATGGTACTAGCACCAGCTGGAGACTTGAAAAGTCCCAAGTCTCTGCAGACCCCTCGAGATTCATCCGAAATTTCGTGAACACAAACGAACTATGCTGCCCCATCAAAATCGAAGCTCTGAACTCAATGGTGATATCAGATTTTTGAAAAGATGTCTTTTTTACAAAGTTGATCCCCGAAATATAATTTTATAACTTTCTGAACCAATGGTTGAAATGAGATACAAAAATTATAAAACCATACCAACCATGTTACCAACCTAAAATCGACGTTCCGAATCTGCTGACGCAGTCCATTTTGTCATCCAACGCACAGGTAATAAATATTGACCAAAGTCAACAATAAGGCTTTTCAAGCCACCAAAAACCGTAATTTCACATAAATAACACCAAAATGCATTGGAAACCATGTCAAGTATTCCCATACCCCAAAAATACCACAACGTAATCATGGAGAGAGATAAAATGGTCAAATCACACAAAAATATATATTTCACATAAATCATCAAAAATTAGGTCGTTACATAATTACATGGTGCAATTACAAGGTTACTTTTAATTTTTTTTTTGGTTAATTTTAATTATAAATTTAAATTTATCCCTTTTAATTTATTTTTTATTTTTATTATTTTATTTTTAAAAAAATAAATATTATTTTTTATTTTGTAAATATATTTTTTATTCTTTCTTCTCATTCTCCAATCTTACACTTCCTTCAAGTTCATATAATTGCGCGTATTTTTTGTTCTTTTCTTCATTTAGCATAACCATGTTATTATTCTAATTTTTTTAATTAAAGTAAACTTTCATTATTGAATGAGGTTACAGACATAATTTTTTTTCTTTTGGAGTATATTTACTTATGTCAAAACTTATTTTATGTTGTATAAGAATCTAACATAAGAGTATTAAGTTATTATTATTTTTTTAGAATTTTGAATTTATGTTATATTTTTAATTTATTTGCTTTAGTAGTATTGGCTTTTTAATTCACTTAACATATTATTCATTTTTCAATGAGAATTGATGGATTGTTTTATTGTCAAATATATGAATAATCTTATGGTATTATACTTATGATATTAATATTTTTGTCAAACATGTATCGTATGATGTTCTTAAAAAAAATTATACTTTTAATTTTTATAATTGAGTAAATTAAAATATTATTAATTAATATATTTTCAAGAGACAATATGTGTCAAATATCTACTTTAGTATCATCTAAGAGACGCATTATTTGTCAAATATTAATTTTTAATTTTGATAATGAATTTTATTTTTAAAATGTAATACAACTATGTAATTGCACTTGTGCAGCCAAACAGTATGCATGCAATTATACTATAATTATAATATGACAAACAAACATGTCATCGTAAATGTTTACTATATAATTAATATCCTAATGATTGCATTTACTATATAATTACTATCCTAATGATTGCATTATTAGTGGATCAGTTTCTAAATAGAAGCTAAACTTTATAATAAATTATATCGAACGTGGAGGGTGAGAGAAGAGGGGAAAATAAGGAGAACCAACCCTACTCATTCTAGAATCCATCCAAATGAATCACAATTGAAAGCTTTTAAATATCAAATTTGATAGACTCCAAAATTGGCACGACGCAAGCTTCATCGTACCTACTCTGTATGTCGTGGGCAATGCGACGCATGCTCCTTCATAAGTATTTGGGGCTCTGCACAGCCTCATAATAAAACATCCAGAATATTTTATACCGAGGTTAAATTGGTGAGCAATTTGTTTTCTTGAAAATCATACTCAGACCTTTAATTTTATTAGTAACTCAAGACTTAATTCTTTACATATTTGGAGATATACTTATCTGAATTTGAACCTTGTGCAAGTTCAGCCACAAACTTAATCTGAAGAGAAACTTCTAACTTGACTTTGTGAGGACCATCCTTATCCTTTAAATCACTTCCAACATACTTTCCGTACTTATTATCATGACCATTTAGATATGGTACTGGCTTGTTGCCTCTTTTGACACACGAAAAATTATTTAATATCATTGATGTTGTGATCTTTAAGGGTTTCATTCTCCCAAAATCTGAATGGATTCATCAACGTTGAATTAATCATGCCTTAGCTCAAAATACAAGATTTTACATATTATTGATTTTTACGATTAAAAACAAAAAAATAAATAAAACCAAAAAAATTTCAAAAACTAGATAACCAAACAAATACTTAACAAAAAAATTATTTAAAATCTATGGCCAAATAGGTCCAGTACATCCAATTGTTAGAAGGTCAAGATGACCATAATATAAGTAACATGAAAAGATTTTAATTTTTAGGGCTCATTTGGTAGAAGGAATAATAGATAATTAATCCCAGAATTAATTTTAGGAGGTCCTTATCACATGCTCGATTAAGATGAAATGCAAGGGATTATAGAGAACAGCAGAAGAAAGGTGTAATTGGGGAGACCTTTATGAAACAGAAGCTTTGTTATGGAAGAACACTTCTTGAATTGAATTGTTTTTGGTTAGTTAAAAATGGCTAATGTCATCCCCTATTTATACTTGTGTAGGAATGGTTCTAACAAATCTTCTAGATAATTCTACAAGAAAAATCTAATGACCTTCTACTACAACTCTAGAATATCTAGATAATTCTATAAGATACTTATTCAAGACATAACACTAGGACATTCTACAAGAACGTATGATATTCAATCACTAGACTATTCTAGAAACTTAACTAGAAAACCATGATATTTATTTTTCCAAAAAATTCACTTTAGACATTTTTCACACACCCCCTTAAAGTCATTTTTTGGAAGGTATCCTAAACTCGTTGCAGAAGAACTCAAACGAAGCTTTGAACCATATCTTAGTGAAACTCTTAGCAGTTTTTTTCTAACTCCTCTTTCCTCTTCCAATGATAAAGATTTTCCATCGTCGATTTGTCCAACAAAAAAAGCAAGAATACGTATTGACAAAATTATCATCTCTGTAGAGAGATTGCTTGACAATAGTCCTCTTTTCCCTTGCTGAATTTTATGATGTTGACTTTGCAAGATCCCCTTTCTCTGAACTCCTCCACAACTTTATTTTTTGGAGACACACATGTGATGAAAAAGTTTGGAGCTCTAGGATTCAAGATTTTAGAACTTACTCTTTCTAAAGCAACTCTATAACACAAGGATATTTCATCGGTTTCAGTCTCTTCATTTGATTTGAGAATAATCTGATCATTAATTTTTCGTGAAGCCTCAGCATCATAATAGGATCCATCACTAGATTTCATTTTCAATTTCTCAGTAAATTGTCTAGCAGCTTCAAAGGTTCCAAAAATCATACCTTCTGTCTCTCCATCTGAAATTGAGACTTTAAAGTTAGGTTCTTCATCTACTTCTGATGTTTTCTCTGCACTAGTGATTTACCTTGATATGGTAGATGATTGATCATAAACTTCAACTTTCATTATATACCCCTCAATATTTTCTCTAAAAATGTCACCACTGGCATGTAAAGTTTCAGACACTTCCTGCTCAGGTTCAATTTCAACACCTTTCACGTTCAGACTTTTATTGCCAATTTCAGGATCTGTTCTTTGATTTCCTCGATAGCATCTACCACGTCTCCAGTAAAATCTTCCTTTTTATCACTGTTTTTCTTCTCCATATGATGGATTGTATTATATTTGATCCAATCTCTTTTCAAATTTTGTAAAAGTCAAGGCATATATTGCTCGACTCTCAGCTGCTAAGCATCTTCCCCAGCCTTCTTATTCTTCAACAACATTTTTAGCTTGAGTTATAGTGCTCTTCATGATTCGGTAATATTTTCTTATGTGTCCTGCTTTGCATAACCAATAACAGTTGAGAGACTTCTTACTATAATTGTTAACAGACTCTACTTTTTTCCAAGCGAACTTGAATCACTTGAGAATAGATAGTGAGACATATCTCTTAGTTTTCCTTTAATGTTCTTCTTTTCAATTATAATAACATTTTTTTTCATTTCTTTTATGAATTCACCAGTCAATTATTTGGCTAGTAACTCTTGTGACAACAACAAATTCTCAAATTCCTCAAAAGATGATTTTTGGGTACATCCCTGAATTGATGTCACAAAAGGAATGTATTTGGATGTGGGATGTATTTTCTCGGAATGTAGGTTCAGTGCTCAGTTCCAGGTTCAACAGTCGTTTTTCAGGCACGCTGTTCTACATCCTCTGTTGTGCTGAGTCCTCGTGTTCCGAGGACGTGATGTGTGATGTTGGTTTCACGGAATTATTTACATTTGATAACTGAGTATGAGTCAGTTGGGGCATGTCTCAATGGCTCGCTGATTTTATTGATTTTCTTAGAGGCTTGTCAAACTAGTATAGATGTTGGGAGTTGACTAATAAGTCGTATTTTGTTATCTTTCCGAAATTCTTTTATTCTTGGATGATGATTACTCTGTTGATATTTGAGAGTTATTTATAGAAACCCTATTGATTTGTGTTGAACTGAATTAAAATGACTCAAAGGGTTAGCTTGGGGCTATTCATAGCCTCAAGCACCATGTGATGCTCCAGGACCCGTTTTTGGGGGGCGTTAAAAATTTGGTATTAGAGCTAAGGTTTTAAGGTGTCCTAGGGAGTCTGACAAGCCGCATTAAGTAGAGTCTGATCATCGATGTATAGCGCACCACATGTATGAGCAAGAAGCTACAAGACATTTTAGGAAAAAGTGTGATTCTTTATTTTAGAAGTCTATCGTGCTTAAAGTGTCTCTCACTGCTATTGATTCGTGCTCTCCTCTTTTAAAAATATGCCTCCACATCGAGCGAGAAGAAATAATGATGGTCAACAACCTCAACCCGCTGACCCATTGAATGAAAACGTGTTTCATGCTGAATTTCGGGCAGCCTTTCAAGTGCTGGCCCAAGTTGTTATTGCAAATGTTCAGGCCAACCCAGCCCCGGCTCCATAGTAGTAGGGAGGTGATTCATCTACTGCCAGGATCCGTGACTTCATGCGGATGAATCTGCCAGAATTCTATGGGTCCAAGTCTGATAAGGATCAACAGTTATTTTTAGAGGAGGTACGAAAGATTACTCAGGTGATGCATGTATCTGAGAAATATAGTGTGGAGTTGGCTGCATATAGGTTGAAAGACCTTACTTATTACTGGGTTGTTTCTTGGAGGAAAGGTAGAGGTGACGAAGCTATCCCTACAACTTAGCAAGAGTTCCAGGATGTATTCCTGGATAAGTTTTTCCCTTTGGAGATGAGAAAGGCGAAGGTGAAAGAGTTTATGAACCTTCGACAGGGATCTATGACTGTTAGGGAGTACTGTCTAAAGTTCAATCAGTTGGCCAAGTATGCCCCTGACTTAGTGGCTGATAATAGAGCTAGTATGAGTAAGTTTGTGACTAGAGTGTCTAGTTATATGGTTAAGAAGTGTAGGTCTGCTATGCTGAATAGTGAGATAAATCTTTCTAGGTAGATAACTCATGCCCAACAGATTGAGACAGATAAGATTAAGGAGAGAGATAGAATGAAAGGGAATAAGAGAGCTAGGTCCGAGCAGCACAGACAAGGTCAGACTAGATCACAGGGAGAGAGTCATCCTCAGTATCAGGATCATTCATCTATGCCAGCACCATCATCTGCTAGTGCTCCCGTGCCTAGAGGTAGGCAGGAGCAAGGTAGCAGGTCATATGTATCCAGGTCCCAGTACAGTGCTGGTAGTAAGCCAAATCGTCCCCTGTGTCCTAAGTGTGGTAGGGCTCATTCGTGTGAGTGTTGGGGTGAGAAGAGGGGTTGTTTCCGGTGTGGTGACATGGGTTACAGAGTTAGAGATTGTCCACAGGATAGACAAGGGTGTCGTGACTATCGCCCTCAGACCCAGACTCAGACTGTTAGTGCTCCAGTTTCAGCGACTCACCCAGCCCCAGCTCAGGGCACCTCTTCTAGCAATGCTGGCGGACAGCACCGGAATAGATTTTATGCTTTACCATTTCGCCAGGAATAAGAGGACTCTCCCGATGTTGTTACTGGTATGCATCATATATTTTATTTGATGTGTATGCTTTGTTGGATCCTGGATCCAGTTTCTCATATGTTACACCTTTGATTGCTGTGAATTTTGAAATGAGTCCTGAGATTATTCCTAAGCCTATCCTAGTTTCTACCCCAGTACGTAATTCGATTGTTGCCCAGAAAGTGTATAAAAAGTATCCTGTTACCGTTCTTCATAGAGTCTTATTGGTTGATCTGATTGAGTTAGACATGGTAAATTTTGATGTGATTCTGGGTATGGACTGGCTGTATTCTTCTTATGCCTCTATTGATTGTCGCACCCGAGTGGTCAAGTTTCAGTTTCCGAATGCATCTGTGATTGAGTGGTCTGGGAATTCTGTGTCGCCCAAGAGTCATGTTATCTCTTACCTCAAAGCTAGAAAGCTTATTTCCAAGGGGTGTATTTACCATTCGGTTAAAGTAAAAGACACTAGGTCTGAGACTTCAACTCTCCAGTCTGTTAATATTGTCAATAAGTTTTCTGATGTCTTTTCGGATGATCTCCCAGGGATACCTCCTGATAGAGAGATAGAGTTCGAGATTAATCTTCTTCCCGATACTCTGCCCATATTTATTCCTCCTTACCGTATAGCCACTGCAGAACTTAAGGAGTTGAAAGAGCAACTCAAAGATCTACTAAATAAGGGTTTCATAAGGCTCAGTATTTCTCCTTGGGGTGCTCCTGTGTTGTTTGTGAGAAAGAAAGATGGCTTTTTGCGTATGTGCATTGATTACCGCCAACTGAATAAAGTCACCATCAAAAATAAGTACCCCCTTCCGAGAATAGATGATTTGTTTGACCTATGGCAAGGTGCAAGTTATTTCTCAAAGATAGACCTTCGTTCCGGCTATCATCAACTCAAAGTTAGGAAGTATGACATCCTAAAAACCACTTTCCAAACTCGTTATGGCCATTTTGAGTTTCTTGTTATGTCTTTCGGGTTAACTAATGCCCCAGCAGCTTTCATGGATATCATGAATCGAGCGTTCAGACCATATCTAGATATGTTTGTCATAGTGTTCATCGATGATATACTGGTGTACTCCCGTAGTGAGGATGAACATTTTGATCATCTCCGAACGGTCTTGCAAACCCTTAGAGATCACAAGTTATTTGCCAAGTTCAGTAAGTATGAGTTTTGGCTAAGGTCAGTTGCTTTTCTGGTTCATATCATTTCTTCGAGGGTATTAGAGTTGATCCCCCAAAGACCGAAGCTGTTAGAAATTAGCCTAGACCTATTTCTCCGACTAATATCCAAAGTTTCTTGGGTTTAGCTGGCTATTACCGCTATTTTATTGAGGGTTTCTCCTCTATAGCATCTCCTATGACACGGTTGACCCAAAAGAAAGTGAAGTTCTTGTGGTCTGAATCTTGTGAGAAGAGTTTTCAGGAGTTGAGGACTTGACTCACTTCAGCCCCTGTTTTGACTTTGCCTGATGGTGTTGATGGTTTTGTGGTGTACTATGATGCTTCGAGAGTTAGGTTGGGTTACGTATTGATGCAGAAGGGTAAGGTGATAGCTTATGCTTCTAGACAGTTGAAACCTCATGAGAAAAATTACCCCACCCATGACCTTGAGTTGGCTGTTATTGTGTTTGCTTTGAAAATCTGGAGACACTATTTGTATGGTGTCCATGTTGATATTTTCACTGATCATAAGAGTCTGCAGTATGTGTTTACCCAGAGAGAATT
>NW_025892538.1:255867-258120 GCF_002878395.1 Capsicum annuum
GACGAATGATATATTTAATCAATTTTTTAAAGTAGGGGGATAAATTTAACTCCAAAATATAACAACTAGGTAAAAATTAACTCCAAACTATGATAAAGTATATGTTTAATCAACTTTTTAAATTAAAAGAGTAAATTTGATCCTTTTGGCCTATAAATATGACAATTATGTATGTGTGCTCGTGTTTTTTTTTTTTTTTCCTTGATAATTGCTAAATCTAACGTTGTTTTGTTTGCTGCATGCGTATGTAAATAAATGGAAAATTTTAGGGCCTCATGCACAAAGTCATAGTTGTATGAGACACCTATTTGTTTGACACATAAATTTTGTGGGTCCCAACACTTAAAGTAATTTTTATTTTTATATATTTTTTATTTTCTAAGTTATTTAATTTTTTTTTGGACAAATCACTTTTTTCCTTTTCCTTTTCTTTTATGGGGTTAACTTTTATTATTTTTTTTATTTTTCTTTGTTTGTCTTTTTTCTTCAAATTGTTTCTTTCTGTGTTACTGTACTAAACAAATTGAAGTTTTATTATTTTGCTTTATTTTTATTTCCTCCTAATTTTTATTTTTTGATATTTATGAATAAATTATTAATTTTTCACTCGATCATGGTGGTAATTTATAATTTTTAATTATATTCTCTTAATTATTTGTTAGTATAAAGAATTTTGGATATTGAAAATTTGAAATTAAATTTCATAAGTAATAAATTTATCTTTCTTTAAATCTATATGAAATTATTTATTATGTTTTAATATTATAGAAATAAAGAATCATCACATATTTTTTATTGTTAAGAACATCTCTTGTGTAATAAAATTTAAAGTTGATATGATTAAAAAATGGAGTGGGTCCTACATAAATCTAAATATTGATTTTAATTTTCTTAATATTCTTTTCCTAGAGTTTTAGAGTTGCCCCATCATTAAATAGACATAAAAAATTAAATTAAAATATATTTTAGAGTTCGTTTGAATAGGACTAAAATCTGATCAAATCAACTTTTAATATCTTTTTAACTTTTTGAGATGTGTGGTAGATTTAAAAAGTACTTAAAAAAAGTTAAAATTTAATTTTTAAAAAAAAAGCAAAAAGTGAGACGCCGAGTTCCCCCAACTTTTTACTTTTTAGATTAAAATTCTCTTTAGTTTGACCAAGACATTTACCTTTTTATTCCTTATATTTTTCTCCAATTTCAACAATACCCTAAATTTGCAATCCTTAAATATATATATATATATATTTTTTTTTTCTTTGCCTCTTCACCCCGTCTCTTCCCTCTAATTTCCTCTTTATCTTTTTCTTTGTTTTTGAATTATTAGAATTAAAAATTATATATAATTTAACTTATTTATGGTATTAGCAGCTTTAAAAATATTTAAGTCATTGTGATAGTAAAAAAGTGTTTAACAACCCTTGTTTATCAAGCACATCCACTTCTTTTCAGTTTCAACATTTCTATCCAAACATTTATCTGCTTAATTTCTAAATACTTATTTTCAACTTTTAAACACATAAATTAAAAAGTTATTTTTTAATCCTATCCAAGCGGGCTCTTAATTGATCTTAAATTAAAAATATATAAAATATATTAAAGTATTCTTTAACTTTTGTGATTTTAACATGTCATGTAAACAGTTAAAATTTAAAAAAAATTTAGAAAATGAAAAAGACATTATTTTTGAAATGAAAACTTATACAAAAGTGACATATAAATGCTATATAAATTTGATTTGGTTGCAAATATCTACAAGTAAAAATTAGGAAGATAAAAATATCAATAATTTGATTAGTTTCATGAGCACAGAAAAAATTGAAAAACAAAAATAAAGAAAGACAAAAAAAAATAGTAAATAAAAATTAACTCTAAAATAAAAGAGCAAAAAGATGAGTTATCTAAAAAATATGATGGTAAAGAAATATGGAGAGAGAGAACGAAAGAATTATTTTGATAAATGGGACCTACAAAACTTATGTGTCAAAATAACAGGGGCTTAATATGAGGCCCATAGTAAAATTTTCCTAAATAAATAGTGTCATGAATCATGTGGGCGTGTACCCCTACTTGAGGTCAGTGCTCATTGGAGGAGGGCGCCAGTTACTACTAATAAAAGTACTTACCCCTTCTTTTTTTAGGTTTCAAAAATATTTCGCGCGTTCTACCCTTTTTATTTTTTTATTAAAGGGAAAAAAAGTAAATTGTAGCCTAACCCCACTACGCATGCTACTCTCCCAAAAGATAAGGGGT
>NW_025892538.1:261120-275821 GCF_002878395.1 Capsicum annuum
GTAGCCTAACCCCACTACGCATGCTACTCTCCCAAAAGATAAGGGGTTAGTTTGTTTGGAAATAAGTTAAAAACATAATAAATATTCATGATCAAACACAATTTCAATTTCAACTTCAAAAAATATTGATTTTGATGGCCAAATACCTATTAATTATTTCGAGATTAGCTACCATATCTTCAAGGTGGATAAAAATAATACTAAACTCCGAAGTAATTAATTTCAGGATGAGTTATCCTTGTGAAAAATGTCTAAAGTGAATTTTTTGGAAGAATGAATATCATTGTTTTCTAGTTAAGTTTCTAGAATAGTCTAGTGACTAAATATTACAGGTTCTTATAGAATGTCCTAGTGTTGTGTCTCAAATAAGTATCTTGTGGAATTATCTACATACTCTAGAGTTGTGGTAGAAGATAAAAGTTATTAGATTTTTCTCGTAGATTTGTCTAGAAGATTTTCTAGAACAATCCTTACACAAGTATAAATAGGGGATGACATTAGGCCTTTTTAACTAACCCAAAACAATCCAATTCAAGAAGTGTCCTTCAATAACAAAGCTTCTGTTTCATAGCTTCCTCTTCTTTAGTCGAATCTTTCGATCTTAATTAACGATCTTGGTCTAACAAAAGGTCTCCTAATTACACTTTTCTTCTGCTATTCTCTATATGGTATCAGAGTCAAAGTCGTAGATTGACTTGTGTTTATTTCAAGATCGGGTTTGTGGTCGATTCAACTGGTTTATCCAAATAGATTGAAGCAGATTCTTTAATGGACTGAGAATGAAGTTGTTAAATCAGTCCAATTACAAGGCATGAAAGACATGTATGGAATCATACCTTGTGGGTGAGGATTTATGGGATGTTGTTAACGGGATTAAAGCAAGTCCTCCAGACGTGGACCGAAGAATAGTAGTGCATACAAGAAGTGGAAGCAGATTAATGCGAAGGCGAAGTTCATTTTGAACAGATCCATCTCCTCCAACTTATTCGATCATATTATAAGGTGCAAATTGTAACGCCCCAAAAACGGGTCCCGAGACGTCACACGGTGCTAAGGACCACAAGTGATCCCAAGCTAACCCTTTTTACTGGCATAACTTATAAGCAACTGAAATAAATACGAAAGTCTAAAAGAATAATGCGGAAGATAAATTTTTTCTGAATATGCTCAATACAAAGCTATATTAAAACAATACATCTCTGATTATACAAGGCAAAACTTGAATCAACTGTCTCAACTCTACTGACTGTCTATGAAGACTCTACTAATACTGACATAGGTAGCCGGGACATGACCCCCAGCTATCCTTAATTAATACGACTAAATAAAAAGGACAATATAAAATTATACTTGACTTGAGTCCTAAAATCAAAAGACTCATCACCTGCAGATTGGAAGCTGCAAACAGTCCGAGTCTGAATGTGCATACTAAAACTTGTACCTATATTATGAAACAATATAGCACATAGACATATATGTGGATCAGTACTTTGAGGATGTATTGAGTATATGGGGGTGAATGCATAAGTAAAAATATATCTCATAGTCATTATTTATAAAACAATGCATGCTAAATGTAAATGACTCACATAAGCTGGAATATCTGAAATACTGAAATATATAGCAAAAAGAAGTGAAGCATGCTCTATAAATCTCGTGAGCCACATCCCTTAGTTTTAAAAGGTGTACTTGAATTCTCTTGTTAAAATCATACTGTCTAAGTGTAGAAAGGACTCACTCTTTACATCTAAAATCTGAGAGATAACATCTTTTATAACACATAATCTAAAATAACTTCGTGAGGCTTTACACTTGGTTTTCTAAAACTTTTCTATAATTCTTTTCTTTTGAAACTCAGAGACTTTGGGATCTTTGAAAATCTTTTGGGACTTTGGGACTTAAGGGCTTTAGGGACTCTGGGAGTTACTTCTAACCGACATAATTCATGTGAGATGACATAGAGTCCAACGTCTTGCCCACGTTGGGGAGAGCTATTCTATCCTTTCCATCAGAATAGAACCTTAACTTTAGTGATCACTATCTTAGCCCACTATGGGAAAATCAGAAACCTATGGTGGCACGTAGTTCTGGGGCATAAGATCTTGGAATCATACCCAACTCGGTGCTAAATACTACTCCCATACTTATTGCTCAGAACTTTTAGAAAAATCTACCTTAAAATAGCACAAGAGTTTATAATGAAAATTAATTATGCTTCTCTTTACTTTGAATCATAAACTAGATGAATAACGTGGATTTCCTTTCATACCTTAGGATGAAAAGATCAAATCTTGCTTAAAAATCATCTTTCTTGAATACCAAGACTAAAACTTATGGCTTACAACCCATACTTGGAAATTATGTCAAATCACAATAAACTTCATGCTCACAATAATAGTATTGAAATACTTTAACAATCTCAAAAATTCATCCTTGGATTTAAAGCATATATATATATATATATATATATATATATAAATGATCACGATTTCATAATGAAGCTTAATTCTTGACAACTATCTTGGAAACACTTGAAAATAGTAATTTACAATAGGGATGTGTAATTCATGGTATAAATCCTCAATTCAAAGCATAAATAGGTGGAATAAACATGCACTTCAAGGGTTAAATCACTTACAAGTTCATAAACTTAAAACAAGACACTTTGGGTATAAACCCCAACTTGCAAATCATAAAATCTTTAATAAAATTCAAGTTTTTGGGCACAAGAACGAAAGATTTATTCTTGTTCAAACCCCACATACCTTGGATGAAGAATTAGATGAATAAAATTTCTTTTGAGATTCTGTTTGTACTCTTGAAGGAGGATTCTTAGAATTCTTGAGTTGGAAATCTTGAATTGTGAACTTATTTGAAAAAAAGGACGATGGAATTCTTGAGATTCTTGAAGATGAGTATTGAACTTAGGGTTTTCAATTGAGAGAAAGTTGATGAAATTTTGCCTGAAGTGCTTGTAATAGGCTTTAATCTTTTGTTTAGACGGAATAAGGATGGGGGAAATTGACTTAATTTCCCCTTTGGACGCGGATCTTTAATGACAGAAATAAAATACGCCCAACGACGCGCAGGTCAATGCACCGCGTCGATGGTACCAATGCAATATCTGACGTGTCGCGCCAAGTTAGCATCGACTCACTGAAATTTGAGGCTTGTAGCTGGGGAAAATATTAACTAACGCAATAGTTGACGCGGCGCGCCAAGATCGCGTTGGTTCACTGTGTTGGGATTCCAAATGAGCTTCAAACGAAATTCGAAAAATCCAAAACTTGCCCGAGTTCACCTATTGACCTTTCTGATCATGAATTAACTTAAATATCCATAATTAACGGATGTCTAGGTCACGAAACGAGATTTCCAAATTTCGAAGGCTAAAAGTAAAACTAAATCTGAATACTTAGCTAGAATTTTCTAAGTCTGGGGCTCTTTAACAAGCTTAAAGGACTGAATTAAGCTAGAAATTTGTGGGGTCTTACAATATCTCCCCTTTGGGAAACATTTGTCCTTGAATGTGGCTAACGAAATTGAGATGCTAAAAACTGAGGAATCTGAGGCTATAAGCTATCATACACAACTGAAATAAATTGAATAGCTGAATCTTAAACATTATGAGCTACTGAACTGCTCTGCGAGTGCATGAATTCTCATGAAAAATAGCTATATGGATGAGATAGAAATGAGAGTGTCAACTCATGAGTAACCATTACTTTAGGATGGATCTAATTTTGTGAGGAAAATATGATAGGTTTATTACATGAAAACTTGGGGTATTATAACATCCCCCTCCCCCCCGAGATTGTTCGTCCCTGAATGATATTGATTTGGTTGAACTACTAGGAAAAGATTGAGATGATACATAGGATACTTACAAACCGAATCATGATTTAATATCTGAAACTTAAACTGATGTATGAACTGAGCTGAATTCATAATTTACATGGATGCAAATACATTATCTCTTGGAATGGACATACACATGAGATTGCGGATAGTAAGACTAGGTGGAAAGTTGGGAATCTATAGGAGCTTATCTGATTGATTGCTAAAGAGGATTGCAGGCTATATGAACTGGATCATACTGACTGCCCATACTCATATGGAGTATTTCTTCAGCACTCTTCTATGAAATTCTATTAACATTAGGGAGCAAAGAATTTTGGGCATGATCTGAACAAGACATCTGACTAAGGAATCACCAAATTGATACAACTCTACAGCTTGAAACATAGACATATAGATTATAAGCTAGGTTAGAGTTTCTAGGCCTTAGGCAATGCAACTTCTTACTCTTAAGCTTAGCAACATTTCTCGAATACTCCCTTAACTATACTATTCCCCTTATTTACCATACTCACTTGATTAAATTTCTAATTCTCACATGGGCATTGATAAACCTATCTACTAAGGTGTAAACTAAACTAAGTCCTCTCACCATGGTCAAGCATAACTCAAAATCATGGGGTACTACATATAACACCACAACTGAACTGGACTACCAACGTAATATGTGATATGTCACGTTGCTTCCTACCAATGCGATATACGATGTGCCGCGGCCATATCGCGTTGCCTCACTATTTTTACCATCCAAATAGGTCTCAAACCTCGCCCAAAAAAAATCTGAAACTTACACAAGATGTGCTATTGAAAACCCCGATCATGAATTCACTTAAGGATTTACATTCTAAGGTCGGGAAGGTTGGAAACTAATGCGCACCACATTCATCCACTTATACACAAACATGACATTCAAGCCTATTGTTATAACCACATATAAATGTCTAAACAAACACCCATAAGAGCATACTCCTCTCTAAACCTCTATCACAACAACTCCCACGCACTACCCCATGAGCATATACACACAAATTTTAACTAACCACAACATGTATCAAAGACTTGGTCTCAACCTTGCTTCATACTTATGGCCTTAGCTAAAACAAGCCTATAATGATCTTTCATCAACAAGAAATATTTACTCATCACCACTATCATTACATAAGAAGGAGTCACTGAAAGGTTAGAAGATGAGACCTTGAAGCATAGAAGGATACCATACGTAACTTGGCAATTAACTGAGGCCTGAGAAATATAGAATCAGTATCATGGGTTCATCAAAGAGATCTAAATTGAGGGTATATGTAACGCCCCGTAAAATGGGTCTCGGAGCGTTACACGATGCCTGAGGCTACGAGTAGCCCCAAGCTAACCCTTTGAGCCATTTTCATTCAGTTCAACACAAATCAACGGGGTTTCCATAAATAACCCTCAAATATCAATAGAGTAATCATCATCCAAGAATAAAAGAATTTCGGAAAGATAACCAAATACGACTTATTAGTCAACTCCCAACATCTATACTAGTCTGACAAGCCTCTAAGAAAATCAATAAAACCAGCGAGCCATTGAGACATGCCCCAACTGACTCATACTCAGTTATCAAATGCAAATAATTCCGTGAAACCAACATCAGACATCACGTCCTTGAAACACAAGGACTCACCACAACAGAGGATGTAGAACAGCGTGCCCGAAGAATCACTATCGAACCTGGAACTGAGCACCTGAACCTACATTCTGAGAAAATGCCGCCCACATCCGAAGATGTGGGTCAGTACCATGGAAAGGAACCGAGTATATGGGGGTGTATGCAGTTGTATAAACATCATCATCATAAATATTTATAAGAAATATGTAGGATGTATGAAAGACTCACATAGCCCGAAGAAAATCATCATAATCATGAGAGGATGAAATAAGTACAATAACACATGTGAGTTATTATATAATTTGTCAATCACTTTCAGTTCATCAAGAATATCAATTCTCATAATGTAAATATCATTTAAATCTTTCAAAAGAATAACTTTCACAATTCCACTTTCCAATCACTTCACCATTCACCATAGACACAAGGAAACACACACACACTGGGAGATCCTATCACCGATATAAATCATGTGAGCTACATGGAGTCCAACGTACAACTCACATTGGGGAGAGCCATCCTATCCTTGCCATCGGAGTAGGACTATCGATATCAAATCCATACAAACTAGTGATCACTATATAAATCAGCCTCAGGCTCACTCCTACAGGGGTACGTAGTTCTAGGAAAGTAAGGTCGCTTTATACCTTTCACTCGGTGCTAAATATTTCTCCTGGACTTTACTCCGATTATTTCAAAGACAATCCACAACAAAATAATTTCAGTAATATATAAATATACATCGGGAGACATTATGCTTCCCATCTATCAAAATCAACCACGTTGTGGATTTCTTTCACACTCGAGTTCAAAACAACTTCATTTAAGACCAAAAGGTCAGATCATTCAAAATATCTCAAATATTCAACATCAACGTGCTTATAACACACACTTTCTAAAACAATACAATTTCCAATGGGGATTCACGACCCAAATATCAAAATCGTGATAAATATCATTCAAGATTCATGCTTTATATCTCCACACATGTAAATTCATCTTTCAAAATCATAAACATAAAGATTTCCTAATAATCATCATAAGATATGGGTTCATGCTTCAAATTCATAAAAATCAAATAAAAATCATGCCTTTGTAAAGAAAATTACTTTTGGGCACAAGAACGAAAGAGAGTTCTTGTTGAAAAACCTCACATACCTTGAATGATGAACTTTAGATCGATACTCGTTTTTGAGATGTTAATCGTTCCTTTGAATGATGGTTCTATCTCCACACATGTAAATTCATCTTTCAAAATCATAAACATAAAGATTTCCTAATAATCATCATAAGATATGGGTTCATGCTTCAAATTCATAAAAATCAAATAAAAATCATGCCTTTGTAAAGAAAATTACTTTTGGGCACAAGAACGAAAGAGAGTTCTTGTTGAAAAACCTCACATACCTTGAATGATGAACTTTAGATCGATACTCGTTTTTGAGATGTTAATCGTTCCTTTGAATGATGGTTCTTGGAGTTCTTCAACTAGGAACTTGGAATCTTGAATAAATTTGCAGAACTAATGGTGAACTTTGGAGGTTCTTGAAGTTGGATGTAGGAGCTTAGGGTTTTCTTTTTGAGGAAATTTGATGAAATATAACATATAATGCTTCTAATAGGCTTTAATATAGGGTTTGGACAGATTTTGGGTGAGGGTGAATGACCAAAACGCCCCTAAAAATCAAATAATTCTCGAATCTGTCCTTTGGTGGACTGTTTTGATAGTCTGAAGTAGGTCAGCCATAACGTTTTACTCCGATATCCAAATTCGATGAAACCAATTTCATTAGAAAGAGGACTCTCATATCTTTCTGTTGATATATAATATCTTACCCAGATCAATTTGTATGAGGAGTTATGATCGTTTGAAGTTGACCCAAAAATTCACTTTTGATAGGCTGAAGTAGATCGACCATAACTTTTTGCTCCGATAGACAAATTGGATAAAACTAATTTCATTGGAAAGAGGACTCGCAGAGATTTTTGTTGATATATAGTAGATAACCCAGATCATTATGTACAAGGAGTAATGATCGTTTAAAGTTGGAGCAAAAATACGCCAGGCCTCAGTACTTTTTTCTGCACGTTTTACTGTTCACTACTGTTCACGATTTGATCAGAATGTTCATAATTCGTCGCTCGGGTGTCCGTTTTGGATGATCCACATATCGTTGGAAAGCTTATTCGATACTATACGCAATGGTGGGTCATAATATAATACATTCCACATGGAAAATTTATAATTCATTCTAGAAGATAGAACCTAACACGTTTACACACAAAATTTCAATGAAAAATTTCCCGGGGTATTACATTATCCTCGCCTTGGAAACATTCATCCTCGAATGATGCTAGACATGCCAAGATTAGATAGAGAATAGAGCATACAGCTGAAACCATTCGTTAGACTCATCACCACATCGTTTCTCACTCCGAATGCAACATAGAATGCATAAATTCAAGAAACTACAACTGAATACATAATAAATGACAGCTGAAATGCAACAACTTTTATCAAAAGTGCATGATTTAGGAAAGAACAGTACCTTTGGCTTGATCGGAGTTCGCGGAAAATAGGTGCGGGTACTTGGATCGCATATCCGCCTCAGATTCCCAAGTTGCACCCTTAACAGATTGGTTTCGCCACAACACATTGACCAAGGGAACTTCTTTGTTCCTTAGTCTTCGGACACTGAAATCAAGAATCTCAATAGGAATCTCATCAAAAGAAAGATTTTCTTGAATGTCAGCACTCACAGAGGAATCCACTACCACAGCATCGCTAATATGCTTTCTAAGCATGGAGATATGGAATATTGGATGAACAGAGGACAACTCGGAAGGCAACTCAACCTCATAAGCTACCTTACCAACACGACTAAGAATTTTGGAAAGACCAACATAACGGTGACTAAGCTTATCCTTCTTTCCGAATCTCTGCACACCCCCCCTCCCCCATGGGTGAAATTTTCAGATACACTAGGTCACCAACTTCAAACTCAAGGTCTCTCCTTCTAACATCCGTATATGACTTCTGACAACTCTGCACAGTTTTCAACCTTTCCCTAATCAACTTAACTTTTTCCATAGCCTCAAATACCGAATCAGGACCACTCACAGCCGCTTCACCCACCTCTAACCAACCTATGGGTGATCTACACTTCCTCCCATATAAGGCTTCAAACAGAGCCATGCCAATACTGGAGTAGAAACTGTTATTGTAAGCAAACTCTATCAACGGTAAGTGATCATCCCAACTTCCCTTAAAGTCAAGTGCAAAAGCTCTCAACATATCCTCTAAGGTATGGATGGTCCGCTCAGCTTGACCATCGGTCTGCGGATGAAAAGCAAAACTCGAAAGCACTTGGGTACCAAGACCCTTCTGAAAAGCTTTCCAAATTGGGAAGTGAACTGAGTACCCCTATCCGAAATGATAGACAAGGGAACTCCATGCAGTCTGACTAGCTCTCGGATATACAATCTAGCGTAATCCTCAGCAGTATATGAAGTATGAACAAGCAAGAAATGAGCAAACGTAGTCAACCTATCAACCACAATCCAAATAGAATCATGATGGCGTCGGGAAGGAGGTAAACCAATCACGAAATCCATATTTATCTCTTCCCACTTCCAGGTGGGAGTGCTAAACTCTTGCATCATACCACCACGTCTTTGGTGTTCAACCTTAACCTGTTGACATGTTGCACACTTAGCTACAAATGCTGCTATATCTTTCTTCATGCCACTCCACCAATAGATTTCCCGCAAGTCTCGGTACATCTTGGTGGCACCAGGATGAATAGAATATCGCACCCCATGTGCTTCAGCCATAATCCTCTATCTCAGATCATCAATATTCGGGACACACAATCTACCCTGCAATCTCAACACACCATCTCTCCCTTGGGAGAAAACCTCTACTTTTTGGTCCTTGATTGACTCCTTTAGTCTGACCAAACTAGCATCTAAGTATTGCTTTTACTTCACTTCCAAAACCAAGGAGGATTCGGAACTACTCTAAACCCCTATACTACCTTCAGCAGAGTCAAACAACCTAAGACCTACAAAACACTACCCATGGACACTCTACTTAGGGCATCGGCCACAATATTGGCCTTGCCCAGATGGTACAACACACTCATATCATAGTCCTTTAACAATTCTAACCATCGTCTCTGCCTAAGATTTAATTCTCTCTAGGTAAACACATACTGCAGACTCTTATGATCAGTGAAAACATCAACATGGACACCATACAAATAGTGTCTCTAGATTTTCAAAGCAAACACAATAGCAGCCAACTCAAGGTCATGGGTGGGGTAATTTTTCTCATGAGGTTTCAACTGTCTAGAAGCATAAGCTATCACCTTACCCTTCTGCATCAATACGCAACCCAACCTAACTCTCGAAGCATCATAGTACACCACAAAACCATCAACACCATCAGGCAAAGTCAAAATAGGGGCTGAAGTGAGTCGAGTCTTCAACTCCTGAAAACTCTTCTCACAAGATTCGGACCACAAGAACTTTACTTTCTTTTAGGTCAACTGAGTCATAGGATATGCTATAGAGGAGAAACCCTCAACAAAATGGCGGTAATAGCCAGCTAAACCCAAGAAACTTTGGATATTAGTCGGAGAAATAGGTCTAGGCCAATTTCTAACAGCTTTGGTCTTTTGGGGATCAACTCTAATACCCTCGGAAGAAATGATATGACCCAGAAAAGCAACCGAACTTAGCCAAAACTCACACTTACTGAACTTGGGAAACAACTTGTGATCTCAAAGGGTTTGCAAGATAGTTTGGAGATGATCAGAATGGTCATCCTTACTACGGGAGTACACCAGTATATCATCGATGAACACTATGACAAACATATCCAGATGTGATTTGAACACTCGATTCATGAGGTCCATGAAAGCTGCTGGGGCATTAGTTAACCCGAAAGACATAACAAGAAACTCAAAATGGCCATAACGAGTTTGGAAAGTGGTTTTCGGGATATCACACTTCCTAAATTTGAGTTGATGATAGCCAGAACAAAGGTCTATCTTTGAGAAATAACTTGCACCTTATAATAGGTCAAACAAATCATCTATTCTCGGAAGAGGGTACTTATTTTTGACGATGACTTTATTCAGTTGGTGGTAATCAATGCACATACGCAAAGAGCCATCTTTCTTTCTCACAAACAACACAGGAGCACCCCAAGGAGAAATACTGGGCCTTATGAAACCCTTATGCAGTAGATCTTTGAGTTGCTCTTTCAACTTCTTAAGTTCTGCAGGGGCCATACGGTAAGGAGGAATAAATATGGGCTGAGTATCGGGAAGAAGATTAATCCCGAACTCTATCTCTCTATCAGGAGGTATCCTTGGGAGATCATCCGAAAAGACATCAGAAAATTCATTGATGATGTTAACAGACTGGAGAGTTGGAGTCTCATACTTAATGTCTTTTACTTTAACCGAATGGTAAATACACCCCTTGGAAATAAAATTTCTAGATTTGAGGTAAGAGATAAAATGACTCTTGGGCGACACAGAATTCTTAGACCACTCAAACACGGATGCACCCAGAAACTGAAACTTGACCACTCGGGTCCGACAATCAATAGAGGCATAAGAAGAATACATCCAGTCCATACCCAAAATCATATCAAAATATACCATGTCTAACTCAATCAGATCAGCCAACAAGACTCTATGAAGAACGGTAACAGGATACTTTTTATACACTTTCTGGGCAACAATCGAATCACCTACTGGGGTAGAAACTAGGATAGGCTTAGGAATAATCTCAGGACTCATTTCAAAATTCACAGCAATCAAAGGTGTAACATATGAGAAACTGGATCCAGGATCCAACAAAGCATACACATCAAGCTAAAATATATGAAGCATACCAGTAACAACATCGGGAGAGTCCTCCTGTTCCTGGTGGGACGTTAAAGCATAGAATCTATTCTGGTGCAGTCCGCCAGCATTGCAGAAGAGGCGCCCTGAGCTGGGGCTGGGCGAGTTGCTGAAACTGGAGCACTAACAGTCTGAGTCTGGGTCTGAGGGCGATAATCACGACACCCTTGTCTATTCTGTGGACAATATCTAAATCTATAAACCATGTTATCACACCGGAAATAACCCCTCTTCTCACCCCAACACTCACCCGAATGAGCCCTACCACACTTAGGACACAGGGGACGATTTGGCTTACTACCGGTACTGTATTGGGACCTAGATGTATATGACCTGCTACCTTGATCCTGCCTACCTCTAGGCACGGGAGCACTAGCAGATGACGGTGCTAGCATAGATGAACGATCCTGATACTGAGGACGACTCCCTCCCTGCGATTTAGTTTGACCCTGTCTGTGCTGCTCGGACCTAGCTCTCTTATTCCCTCTCATTCTATCTCTCTCCTTAATCTTGTCTGCCTCAATCCATTGGGCATGAGTCATCTGCCTAGAATGATTCATCTCACTATTCAGCATAGCAGACCTATACTTCTTAACCACATAACTAGACACTCTAGTCACAAACTTACTCATACTAGCTCTATTATCAGCCACTAAGTCAGGGGCATACTTGGCCAACTGATTGAACTTTAGACAGTACTCCCTAACAGTCATAGATCCCTGTTGAAGTTTCATAAACTCTTCCACCTTTACCTCCCTCATCTCCAAAGGGAAAAACTTATCCAGGAATACATCCTGGAACTCTTGCCAAGTTGTAGGGACAACTCCCTCACCTCTACCTTTCCTCCAAGCAACAACCGAGTAATAAGTAAGGTCTTTTAACCTATAGCAGCTAACTCCACACTATATTCCTCAGATACATACATCACCTGAGTAATCTTCCGTACCTCCTCTAAAAATAACCGTTGATCCTCATCAGACTTGGACCCATAGAATTCCGGCAGATTCATCCACATAAAGTCATGGATCCTAGTAGCAGCTGAATCACCTCCCTGTTGCTGTGGAGCCGGGGCTGGGGCCGGGTTGGCCTGAACATTTGTAGTAACAGCTTGGGCCAGCGCCTGAAAGGCTGCCCAAAATTTAGCATGAGACACGTTTTCATTCAATGGGTCAGCGGGTTGAGGTTTCTGACCATCATTATTTCTTCTCGCTCGACGTGGAGGCATATTTTTGAAAAAAGAGAGCACGAACCAATAGCAGAGAGAGACACTTTAAGCACGATAGACTTCTGAAAGAAAGAATCACACTTTTTTCTAAAACGTCTTGTAGCTTCTTGCTCATAGATGTGGTGCGCTACACACCGATGATCAAGACTCTACTTAATGCAGTTTGTCAGACTCCCTAGGACACCTTAAAACCTTAGGCTCTAATACCAAATTTGTAACGCCCTGGAAAATGGGTCCTAGAGCGTCACATAGTGCTTGAGGCTACGAGTATCCCCAAGCTAACCCTTTGAGCCATTTTCATTCAGTTCAACACAAATCAACGGGGTTTCCATAAATAACCCTCAAATATCAATAGAGTAATCATCATCCAAGAATAAAAGAATTTCGGAAAGATAACCAAATACGACTTATTAGTCAACTCCCAACATCTATACTAGTCTGACAAGCCTCTAAGAAAATTAATAAAACCAGCGAGCCATTGAGACATGCCCCAACTGACTCATACTCAGTTATCAAATGTAAATAATTTCGTGAAACCAACATCAGACATCACGTCCTTGAAACACAAGGACTCACCACAACAGAGGATGTAGAACAGCGTGCCCGAATAGTGTGCAGGGTTACCCAAAAATTGATAGTCCAAAGGTTATCCATAAGTCGCAACTAAATCCTTATCAGAGCATATGAAAGATTATGAAATTGATAAGTCCAAGGGTTCTCTATAAGTCACGTCATATACAAGATTGATTATGTGCAGGATTATCCAAAGACTACCAATTTGAGAGATAGTTATAATTCATATTGTATTCAAGGTCGGATGATGTGCAGGAATACCTGAGAACTAGCGATTGGAGGGATATCTGTAAGCCATCTCTTATCTAAGATCGGATAATGTGCAGGATTACCTAAGGGCTAGAAATTCAAAGGATATCTGTAAGTCGCCTCATATCCAACATCAAATAATGCATAAGATTATCCAAAGATTGATAATTCAAGGAAAATCTATAAGTCGTATCGATACAAAAGATGCGCAAGACTTATCTGCGATAATATGAAAAGAGTTATTGGCAATAACCAGAGAGGTTACCATACAACAAGCATTATAGGTACCAAAGGGTTACCGCATCAGCATAAGGTTACACGGTTGCAAGGACTGTTCTGCATAAAGTGCCATCGGTGTCTAAAAGGGTCATCCCACTTTGAAGACATATTCAACCCACAAACGAGATAATTGTGCAACAACTAAGAGGGTTGTTGTGTCTGTTATTGCAAGTTATTTCCTTCCAAATAGGTACATAAAAGGATGACTTTGCCGTTCATGAGAAAACTCACGTGGAGATATGGTAAATTACATACCTCTTTCGTGGATTACGTTTAGCAGTAACAATCTTTATTTGAGACATTGTCAAGAACATTTGAGAGAATGAAATCTCAAATCAAAACCATAGGTGTGGATGACTCCTGATAGGACGTAGCATAATATGGAACTCTTTCCTAGCAGCAAAACGAGGCATAGTCTAGAGAGGGACGCCAAACTCTTTAGACGCGAGCTAAAGGATGATTTCCACCACCAATCAAACCACACCCCTATTAGAAGGCATGTGGGTACTTCAGAATATTTTTGTTCCAGCTTCACTCTTGAGATATTTCTAAACTCATATCGAGGGTAACTTTCTCCTTCCTTCAAATTTGAGTGATAGTACACCTAGAGTTTTGGAAACTATGTCAAGGTAAGTGATTGCCTATGGATGTGAAGGATGCCACATTCATGGTTAAGAGTTTACAAGTGTCTTTTCAGCAACTCAATCAACTTGTCACTCATTCTGAGCCAAAGATCGTATGAAATTAAAGACTATCTTTTCTACTGATCAAGTCAAACCACAAGTAATCTGATTCCCTGAGTCTCGGGGATATATAGGCTGGGATATTTGTTAAAAACTCAACTGTATTCCAACCTCCCCTCAAATCCCACTATTCCGCAGCTTTTTTATTTTATCAAAAACTCCAAAAACTGAGATAACTAGTGAATTTTTAAAAATCATGCTTTAAATC